>NC_141062.1:30492219-30754719 GCF_041138505.1 Cibotium barometz
CTCTCTTTGACTTTCCCTATTCAGAGGTGGAGGTCTTACATTACTTTGGATTGAAACTGCAGGTTGGATAGAGGGTCTACCTCTGGGATTTCCCTAATTTTGGCGGCGCGACGGCGGATAGAACCCTGATTACTCTAGACAGAAGGGGTTGGCGTCTAGAATCTTGATCCTCCTTGATTTTCTTGCCCTGAAAATGTTGATCCAAATGGAGTTGGGCAGAGAGAGAGAGAGAAAGAGTATGTGTATATTAAAATTTAATTAATTAAAATTATATCTATATATGTTCGTATATATAAATTTTTTATATAAATACACATATTTGGGTATGCATAGGTATATGTGTCTGAATATAATAAAACATTCTATTATATATAATATATATACATGTTTGTGTGTGTGTGAGAGAGAGAGAGAGAGATAGAGAGAGAAAATGTGTGTGGTGTAAGAGAGAGAGATAGAGAGAGAAAATGTGTGTGTGTGTGTGTATGAGAGAGAGAGAGAGAGTATGTGTGTGTGTGTGTATGAGAGAGAGAGAGAGAGAGTATGTGTGTATATATGCATTCGTGTGCATGCGTGTGTGTAAGAGAGAGAGAGAGAGAGAGAGAGAGTTTCTATGTGTGGAAGAGTGTGGGTGAGAGAAACACAGACCGTGTATGTGTATATGATATGTGTGGGACAGTGTGTATGAGAAGAGAGAAGGGCTACATGTGCATGCATGTGTGCGTATGATAGGAGAGAGACAAAGACAAAGAATTTCTATGTGTGAGAGAGTGTATATGGGAGGAGAGTGTGTGTGTTTGCATTAGTGTATGTGCAAGTGCGTACATGTGTGTGTGGGGAGGGAGAGATATATTTTTTTATTTTGTTTATATAAGGTTCATGCTTTTAATTTGTCTAAGTCTATGGTTGCTCTAATTTTCTTAGTTGATAAATATAATTATTTCCCAAGTGTCACAAGGATCTTGACACACACACATGCAAATATATATTATATATAATATAATGTTTTATTATATTCAACTACATATACCTATAAATACATAAATATGTTTATTTATATAAATAAACTTATGTATATACACATATAATTTTTATTAATTAATTTTTAATATAGATTAACTTTTAGTGGTGGGTGGGAACGCATTAGTGAGGTGTGCTCGTTATTAAATAAATGCATCTTACATACATGTAATGTCTCTATTTGCCACTCTCTCTCTCTCTCTCTCTCTCTCTCTCTCTCTCACACACACACACACACACATGCACATGCCTCTCTCTCTCTCTCTCTATATATATATCTCTCTCACACACACACACACACCCCCTCTCTCTCTCTCTCTCACACACACACACACACACTCTCTTCCTCTTCACACCCATCTATCTCTCTCTCTCTCTCTCTCTCACACACACACATCTATCTATCTATCTCTCTCTCTCTCTCTCTCTCTCACACACACACACACTCTCTCTTCCTCTTCACACCCATCTATCTATCTCTCTCTCTCTCTCTCTCTCTCTCTCTCTCTCTCTCACACACACACACTCTCTCTCTCCCCCCCCTCACACACACACATGTATAAACTTGCACATACACTAATGTAAACACCACACACACATACACATACATATAAATATATATGTTTATACTCTCTCTCTCTCTCTCTCTCTCTCTCTCTCACACACACACACACACACACACACGTACACACATTAGGTAAGAAGGGATAACTCTCCTCTTACAAATTGAGATGAGAAAATTCAAATTCTGAGAATAGGTTAGGTTGAGCCACTCCTCTTTATCCCTTGGCCCTCTCCCTCCTCACCTTTGGCCATGTGGAGATGGAATAGCTTGTGTGTTTAATAAGAGCATAGATATATATAGAAGATATAGATAGATATAGAAGAGTATAGATATATACACACATACCAACTAATGCCATCTTGGGTGCAATTTTTCGGTTGAAATTAAGATTCGATGTTGCCTTTAAATTCAAAATTGTATTTTTAATTATAAATCCGGACATTTGTACAACTTTTAGTGATTTTCAGGTGTAAATCCCAGTTAAACCTAAGCATTGCATTTAATTTTAAGGGTTGAAAAAAAAAACAGGCTGTTCCTAATCCTATACTCGTTGTATTTTACCAAGATGCCAACGTTCGTGCACCGTGCAATGTAAAAGATCTTTCCACGCACGCGCACTAACGCGGCCGTGCTCGCGCTGGTCTAGAGGATTATCAAAAAGTAGTGATAAGTTGATAACGATTCGCCGAATCAGCTGAGAGACGCAATGGACTTCCAAGACATGGCGTGCGACGTACGTAAGGAGGCAGAAGAAAAGCTATCCTGCCCTGATCATTGATGTATTTTCCAAGGCTAAGATAAAGAAAAAATACTTGGGTAAAGTTCTAGGCGTCTTTCACGATTAATTAGATTATGAAGAATTTTTGGGTACAGAAATGCAGAGATGATTTATTTGAGAAGTTTGTATGTGAAACCGAGTCATTCAATGAGGCGATAAGAAAAAAGGGGCCGTTAAGACGTTTGTTTGGAGGTTGTGGGTGGAGCCTGGGTCGCTGAGTTTTGGAGGTTATAAAGATAAAAAAGAGGTCATGACTCATTGGCGGGAGAGAGAGAGTGTGATGGACCAAGAAAAGAAACCTCACGTAGTGATGTTTCCCTTCCCAACACAAGGCCACATTGTGCCCATGATGCATCTAGCTTCCAAGCTTCTTCATCATGGCTTCATGATCACCTTTGTCCACACAGAGTTCAACTACGCTAACATCTTCCAATTAGACGCCTCCGGAAATTCCTCATCAGCCTCGGCCTTTCATCCCCTCCTCCGCTTCATCACCATCCCAGATGGGCTTCCTCCTTCCCATGGCCGCCAGGAGGAAGACCCTATGTTGTTCACTTCTTGTATAGACTCCCTCACACCCTCGTTTGAGCTTCTTATGGTCGAGATCGTATCCAGCACCCCTCCTCTCTACACAGTCTCCTGCATCATCTCCGATGCTGCGTGCTCCTGGATGCAGGACGTTGCCAACAAGTTTGCCATTCCAAGAGTGGCTCTGTGGACCATACCAGTTCACGCCATTTTGATATACTATCATCAAACGCTCCTTCTTGCGAACAACATCATTCCCTTCGGCAAAGGTAAGCTGCAAATCTCGCATTTTGCAAAACGCTGAATTAGTAGAAAGATTGACGAAGTTTAATGTAGCGCAGGGAAGGAGCAAGGCGGGTCTGAGCGGCTAATCGATTGCGTTCCGGGCGTTACCCCATTTCGAGCTTCAGATTTGATTTCCTTTCTACAACTCAATTCAGAAGACATGTCCAAGCCTCTTGGTGATTGGATTCTCAAACGAGCCCACCGCCGCTCCAACGAAGCGCTGTGGAACCTGGGCAACAACATCTATGAGCTGGAGAAAAGTGCAGCAGACGCCTTCCACGCGGAGGTGGGGTCGTTTCTGCCAATAGGTCCGCTCTGCTTGCCTGACGGCCGTTTATCGGAACAAAATATGCCGCCTCTGCCCAAAAGCTTGTGGGCGGAGAACTGTACCGACTGTCGGAAGTGGCTGAACACGCAGGAGACTTCCTCGGTGGTGTACATTTCTCTGGGCAGCTTTGTGACGCTGTCTGAGGAGCAGCTGGAGGAGATAGCCCTGGGCATCGAGGCCAGCGGGCACCCCTTTCTGTGGGCGGTGAGGGAACGTGAACGGAAATCGGACATACTGGCTGCCTTTGAAGAGCGCAACATGATCAGGAGTAACGAGGACCTCGAGCTGGGAAGAAAAGGGATGGCGGTGAGGTGGGCGCCGCAGTGGGAAGTCCTCTCGCATGCTGCCGTGGGGTCTTTCCTCACACACTGCGGCTGGAACTCTTTGATGGAGGGCTTGAGCGCTGGAGTGCCCATCCTAGCCATGGCTGGCGGCCTCGCCGAGCAGAGAATAAACCAGCACTATGTCGTCCACGTTTGGAAGGTAGTTCAAGACAGGCAGGGAAGATGGCCTCGTTGAAAGGCACATCGTGGAGAGGGCTATTAGAGATTTGATGTGTAGCAACCCTCCCTCACTCCAAGCCTCAGCGTTGAGAGATGCTGCTGCCGAGGTTCAAAACATGGCCATGCGTGCTCTTGAGCAAAATGGTGACTCGTGCACCAATCTAGAAACCTTTGTGAAAGACATCGCTCACAGATCGCAAAGTATCTAAGGCTAATTTCCCACGGCCAAGCATTTGCTACATCTAGTTTGCTGTCCTTGGTGTGAGGTGGATTCAAGTACGTTGTCAAGTTTTTCAACCTTATTAATGAAAGTTTTTCCAACGTTCATCTCATAACTACAAAAGGGAGATTGTTCATCTCATAACTACAAAAGAGAGATTGATGTAGTTATGAGATAAGGATGCTCAATAGCTCATCTCCAACATTCCATTCTCCTCTTCTACTTTGTATTTGTTCATTCGAGGTTAAATCCGTGTCTTTGACCTCTATTTAGAACCTGCAGTATCTCAATATGAAAATCTAGGCACTTTTTTAACACAAAACCACTTAAAGACCACTTTGGAGTCACCAAATGGATGTGAAATCATGCAAATCACAAAATTTACACTCGAGCAAAGTTGTTCTATGTACAAAATGAAAAAACTCTCTCATACAAAACTTCTCCTAATTCTACCTCTAACGTCATCCTCTCCATCCTCAAGCCTTGTAATCCTTATGTTTGTATCCCTACTTTTCATATCAATAAGATTGTATTGTGTGCTTTTCCTATCATCAAGTGCATATCCTCTCTCTCTCTCTCTCTCTCTCTCTCTCTCTCTCGCTTGCTCTCTCTCTCTCGCTCGCTCTCATTTCAATAGAATATATTTGTATTCCATGCTTAAAGTTTCTCTTTATGTAGAGTTTTAATGTGCCCCGTGCATGTGAAGTAAGGAGGAACCAGGAAAGGTGTGGGCTTGCCCCTACTCTCTTCTCCACTAGGCTTGGTGTGTCACTAAGAGGGTTGCGGAGGAGCTCCCCTAATAGTGCGGTTCAAGGCCTTGAGTGTTTTGGTGTGAGGTTCGAGAGAGTTTTCCATTGGAGCTTTTTCCATCACCTTGCCTCCCTCCTCCTTGTGTTTTGTGAGCTGGGGATCTAGGAGAGTGTTAGAGGCCACCCCTCTAGAATCCTCCCTCATAAAAGTGGTGCCCCCATAGAGGAATTATCATAGTACCTTTAGTTTACAACTCTACCACAAATACAATTTAGTCGTGAATCCCAATTTGCCAATTCATATCGTTATTAGCAATAAGATCTTATTCCAGCACCAAAGCAATATAGCCTTACTTGTTGGCCCACAATGCTTGGCAGAGATTAATGCTTCTCCAGTCCTTTTATTTTGTCAATTCTAGATTATAACATTACATTTGATGTTTGCATATTTATTCTCCTATAAGTCGATCCCTTGAATATATTCTTAATCATGTCTCTCCTCTTCATCCTTCTTCTAAGAAATCTACTACCATGGCAAGCTCTTTCCCTACATTTCAAGGGCAACCAGATGAGGATGCATTGAAATTTCTTGACAACTTAGAGATGGTGCACCTCATCTCATGGGGAGACCAAGACGAAGTAAAACTAAGGGCCTTTCCCTTAGTTTTAAAGGAGGAGGCAACACTATGGTATGGAGAACTTCCCCCGGCCATTAAACGAGATTGGAATGCTCTCTGTCAAGCTTTCATCAACCATTATGAGAGAGGAGACACACTAGAGGGAATATGGCAACAATTATTGTAACACAGGAAAGTCTCTCTTCAATATTTATCTTCATATGAAGCTAGGTTCCAAAATTTATGGGCTAGATGGGTTGCTGCCTTAGGGGAGAATGAAGTTGCTCCTAATTTCCTCAAGAGGGATAGGTTCATGGTGGGTCTTTTCCCTCCACTTAGGGAAAAAATCGAGTCAAAGTTCCCTCCAACTTTTGAGATTGCACTAGAGGTAGCAAGGGATAGAGATCGCAAATTGAGGTATCAAAACCAAAAGTTTAAGATAAAAAGAGAAATAGGGGAGATGGGGGAGAGTCAGACTCAAGATCCACCTCTACCTAGAGCACCATCTGCACAAGTGGGAGGCACTACATAACAAGATCTTCTCCAAAAGCTAACTATGCAGTTGGACCAACTCATCCTAAACCTAATCCAAGCACCTAGGACACAGCCACCTAGAGAAGGCCGAGCACAAAGAAGGCAAGCACAAGAATATATTTGTTACACCTGCAATGAGAGAGGGCATGGAATGTATAATTGCCCATATCCAAGAAGGATCCCAGGAGGTGACATTTATCCACCACAAAGGCCTGTGCAACCTCAACAATAGCCAGGTCCTCCTCAAGCTCCCCAAGTACCCGAACATCTTCAAAAATGACAACCACCCTCTCAACAACTAGCTGACATTCCACCTCTACCACAAGGAGAAGAGAGGACAGTGAATGTGTTAGAGCTTGGAGACTTGCTTGAAGGAGAAGAAATGATATAAGAGATGGATGCCATGCCTCAAAAGGGAAAGAGTTAAAGAAGAGGCCAAAGATGAAGAATCAGACACCAAGAGGAGGGGAAGCAAGGACCTTGAAGGAACAAGCAAGAAAGTTCGGAGACCAAGAAGGAAGATCAATATGGAGGACTTTGTTCAAAGCCCTATAATCTTATCTCTAATGATGCTGATGTGAGCACTCAACATCCCAACATCACATGGCCACAACTCTTACAAATAGCACCTAATATGAGAAGGCAATGGTCAAAGATAGTTAGCACTAGAAGAATACAGACAAAATCAATCAAGTTAATTAAATTTAATCTTGATGAAGATGTTGTTCCTCTAGTGGATGCTTGGATTAAGGGATATAATATTCCTAAGGTGTATGTGGATGGGTGTATGTGGATGGGAGTGCCCAAATGTGTGTCATGATAGAAAAAACCATGCATAGATTAGGGTTAGAAGTCAATGCTCCATCTCCCTATAAAGCTAAACTAGTCAATAATTTATGCGTCAAGTGCCTAAGAGTCATCGATTGTAAAGGTAACTTTTTGTGGTGTTGAGGTAGAGGTAGACATGTATGTGATCCCATCAAAGGGGGATGGCTTTCTTATTATTTTAGGTAGGCCTTGGCTCATAGCTATTGGGGCAGACCAAAAATGGGGGACATGCTTACTAGTTCTCAAGCCAGAGGGAGAGAATGGTGCCAATAGGAAGAATATCACCTATGACATGAAAAAAGGAAGGAAAGTGGACCTAAGGTATGAAACTAGCTTGGATGAATAAAGCTCATATGATTACTCAGAAACAAAGTCAAGATCAGGTACCAGTGAGGAGGATTTCTCTATGGAGGTGATGGGACTCATCTTTCAAAGGAAGGAAGCCACCACAACAAAGGGAGACCAAGAAAAGGATGGCGATTCTCTACAAGTTGGACAAGCAAATAAAGAAGATGCTAGCAAAGGATTTGACACCAGAGGAGCAAGCGGCTTACATCACCATGCTAAATAAGTACACCAACATCTTCATCGCCGACTACACCCAGGTAAGAGGAGTGGAAATCATAAAACATCATATAGAACTAAAGCCTGATGCTAAGCCTGTGTGGCTCAAAAATTAAGAAGGTTAGGAGTGGTCCAGAGGGAGGCTTTACTAATGGAGGTAAAGAGGCTCTTGAAAGCAGGTTTTATTTACGTAGTGGAAAACTCAGATTGGGTCTCCCTTGTAGTTGTTACCCCTAAGAAGAATGGAAAATGGAGGATCTATGTAGATTACAAGCCCTTAAATGCTGCCACAAAGAGGGAACACTTCCACTTCCCCCTCCCATTCCAAGATGAAATCTTGAATGAAGTAGCAGGCTATGAAAGGTACACAATATGTGATGGTTACTCTGGATACTTCCAAATCAAGATAACAGAGGAGGATAAACGTAAAACCACCTTCACCACTCCATGGGGATGCTTTGCTTTACAAAGTAATGCCTTTTGGCCTCATAAATGCACCTCCCACCTTCTAGAGATTCATGAATTATGTTTTTTTAGCTCTTCTTTGGGACCTCTATTAGGGTCTAAATGGATGATTTCTGCATATATAGTAGCAAGGACTCGCATTTCCAAAGAGTTGAAGAAGGGTTACAAAGGTTGTACCAATTGGGTGGACAATTGAATCCTGAGACAAGTGCCACATATCTCAAAGTGAAGTGAATCTTTTGGGACATATCATCTCAGCAAGAGGAATTGAAGCGGATCACTTAG
The DNA here is from genome assembly GCF_041138505.1 of Cibotium barometz. Lineage (NCBI taxonomy): Eukaryota > Viridiplantae > Streptophyta > Polypodiopsida > Cyatheales > Cibotiaceae > Cibotium > Cibotium barometz. Next base: position 30,500,489 of record NC_141062.1, read on the forward strand.
CTCTACCTTCACCCAAAAATGCAAGGGAGATGGTCACATTCATTCAAAAATCCAGGTACATGTCTCGATTCATCCATCTTCTCTCATAAATTGTTTCACCATTGCAAAAGTTATCACATAAAGGCACCTTCACTTGGGATGAGGAGTGTGAAATTCAGTTTCAAGAAATAAAAAAGGTTCTTAGTTCGTTGGCAACCCTAATGCCACCAGTATGAAATGAAATGTTCTATGTTTCTCCAAGTGTGGGGATCGAGGCTATTGGGGCAGTCTAGATGCGGAAAGACCCAAAGAGCTCCTACTTGAGGCCAATCTATTTTTCTAGTAGGATTATGACACAGGCAGAGAAAGTCTACAAAGAAGTAGAACGAATGGTTTCAGCCCTCATGTTTGCAGTAAGAAAGTTCAGGTCTTATCTCTTGCCCAAGCAGTTTATAATTTTAACTTTGGAGCAGACATTTCCATATGTTGTACAACACATGAACACTTTCCCAATGATAGCGAAATGGATTTTGGAGCTTCAAGAGTATGACCACTTTTATAATAGAGGATAGCACTAGGGCAAGTTTGGCAGACATTCTCACCTACTGGTCCCATGAAAAGAAGATCACCATCAAGCACAACGGTGAGGAGACAAAGCCCAAAATTCAAGAATAGCTGGAAGGTGCCTTCATTATGCATTTTTATGGAGCCTATAGGAGACAAAGTGATCAAGCAGCAGGTGGAGTCATCATCTACAACCCACAAGGTGAGGAGGTCACTAGACAATGTAAAACTCTCCCTGAAATCCATTCCAATAATGACGCAGGATATGCCACTCTACAATTTGGGTTGGAATGGTGCTTGCGGCATGGTATTAAGAGGTTGATTGTCAAAGGAGATGCCATGTTAGTGGTGAAGCAGCTACAAGGAGTTTGGTCTTGCAAAAATGCTAATCTATTTACATGGGTCAAGCAAATTAAAGGTTCGATGAAAAAATTTGAAGCTATACAAATGCATCATGTATCTAGGATGAAAAATAAGGAAGCAGTTGCTTTAGCCAATGACCAATTTGCGGTGGTAGTGGGAACAATCAAATTTCAGCAACCAAAATTCCACGGACAAGAGAGGAGCTCTAGGACATAACCTATTTTCTCCAGATAGGTGAGTGTCCTAAGCACTACTTATCCAAGTTTCAAAAACTTAGGCTGGCAAAGAAAGCCATATCTTATCAATTCACAGGGGAGGACCTTTACCATAAAGGAAAAGATTTAGTCATGCGAAGGGTGCCATCCTCCAAAGAGATAGTTTATATTTTAAAATCTTGCCATGATGAGGTATGTGGGGGCACTTTGCCCAAGAGATCTTCAGTAGGAAAATACTTCAAGTAGGATTTGTGTGGCCTAGTTTGCATAGGGATGTCTAGCATTGGTGCAAAGCTTGCAATGCATGTCAAATGGCAAGGGACAAGAGACTAACTTATGAGCCTAGGACCCCAATATTCTCTTTTGGCCCATTTGAAAAATGGGGAGTTGATGCCATTGGGCCTCTTCCAAGGACTCAATCAGGGAAGGAGTACATCATTGTGGAAGTAGACTACATGACGAGATGGGAAGAGGCAACAAGCACAAGCAAGATCACAGCCAAAGATGTGGGTAAGTTCACATTTGATCACATATGTAGTAGATTTGGTACCCCACTTGAAATACTGAGATCGAGACCCTGGATTCCAAGGAGAACTCTTACAAGATTTACCTAGAAGATTAAACATTAGCCATAGGCACTCTAGCCCATACTATCCACAATGTAATGGCTTGGTGGAGAAGGTCAATGGAATGATATGTAAGATCATCACAAAGAAGGTGGCTAACTGGCCAAAGGATTGGGACAAGCACTTAACTACAGCTTTATGGGCCTAGAGGACATCTTTTAAAGCCTCCACCCAATTCACCTCCTTTCACCAGGTCTATGGACAAGAAGACCTTCTACCCATCGAGGTAGAACTAGCCAGCTTAAGATCGATGGTGGATAGCAGGATAGAGCCCAATGACAGATTGAACCAGAGGCTTCTAGACCTCCAACGGCAAGAGTTGGATAGAGAGCAAGCCATGGATTACTACATAGCACAAGCTAACAGCAACAAGAAGGACAAACTTAACCAGAAACTCCAGGAGGACAAGGGATTGAAGGAGGGCATTTTGGTCCTTAGGTATGATAGTACATTGGACAATAGACATGATGCAAAGTTTTAACAAATATGGGAGGGCCCCTTTATCATCAAGAAAAAAATTTCATAATGGCAGCTACCAGCTAAAAGATCCCTCAGGAAAGATGCACAAAACTAGGGTCAATGGCTGGCAGCCAGGGATCTCACTGACGTAAACGAAAACATGTGAACATGTTAATAACATATGTTAATAACACAAAAAATCTTGTGATCACATGTTATATTCACAAAGCTTTCACAAGGGCCTAAAAAAATTATCTTTGTCGGGCATAAAAAATCTTCTTAGGTGGCCACCACTGACCTGCTATTATGTGAAGATGGTAACATGAGAACATGTGAATAGCTTATTCCCATGTGTAGCCAAGCTTTTAAGGGGTTCCCAAATGGCAAGTGACCTGTTATTTTGTGAACGGTAACATGAGAACATGTAAATAACTTGTTCACATGTGTTATTATCACAAAAAATCTTGTGATCATGTGAATATTAAATCCCTGCTGCTCTGGCGGCTAAAACCCTATTTTCGAAGGATAGAGAAAATGGTAGAGGAGGAGGATCCATCTACTCACTTCATCGATCTTCACGAAAAACATGAAGTCCATAAAAAATATCAAAGAGATTTTGCCTCCTCTCTCACCGCACTTTTCAACCAACCATGCAACTAGAGGTATAAATGTCTCTAGCTATGAGGAGGGCTAAGTATGAGACATGGTAAATTGAAATTCCCCATGCATTAATTTTTCCATAGGGCTAGGAAAAATGCACAAAATCTTGCCCCCCATCTCCCTTCTACGTTTTCAAAATCCCTTAGGTACTATATCTATAACTACACTATAAGTATGCATATTTCTACCACATACTATTTGCCATATTTTTTCTCTCATCTCTATATATATATACTTGCACAAGTAAATAAATCCTAAGTCTATTTCCTCAGATATATTTATGCTTAAGATATCTTTTTCCTAAAAGTCTCCTTTTGCACCCAACCTACTATGCCCTATCCCAGCTATGCTATGATACTACTATATATATTATTTACACCACCATATTGTATTTATTAGAATTCACACCTAATAGATACAAAAACCATGCTACACCATATATATATATACATATATATGCTATATAATATCATTTTTTCTCCCTCGTTATTATCAATCTCCACTCTCCCACCCTCTTTTTCCTTGACACCACCTTGTGTGGCCCACATGGGCCCACCCACACCCATGTGTTTACATGGGTCCCACTTGTCCCACACGCATGCTAGAAGCTCCCTCCTCACACCCTTATGCATAGCCTCTCCACCCGCCGGGCCAACGTGGGCACCCCGAGCCATCCCGCACACACATGCTCACCCTTATGCATAGCCTCTCCACCCGGGCCAACGTGGGCACCCCGAGCCATCCCGCACACACATGCTCATCCAATCCCTCATCAAGCTTCTCTCCCACATGAACAACCCCACACATGCCACCCTCCATGCGATTGTTAATTCCCTTTTTTGGAGAATTTATCCTCAACCTATAAACGTCAAAAACATCTTTAGATTGTATATATATATATATATATATATTCCTAAAAGTAGCCTCACTAGTCTTAGACCCACACTAGTCCTACCTTTTGAAAAAAATATGTATGCCAATAAAGGCATGTAAGGAAAGGTTTCTCCAACTAAAAAAAAAAACAAATGAGGATGTGCACTTTACTACAAGGATACAAGGTTCCAAAAGAGATATTCAAAGGTGGTCACCACTTCATCCACAATTTCCATCCTTCCATATATGGAATAAGGCATGCAAAGTCTACCTTTCCTTTTTTGTAATAAAGAAACAAAATATCAAAGCTTGGTATTATCTCAATATTTTCTTTTGTGAAGAAACCCACAACTTCTAGAAACATCCATGAGGATTCACTAAGCCTCTACACACCATCTACATATCCTTGGAGAGGCTCATTTTGGAGAATTACTTGGAGAGATCTTAGCTCGTGTAACCCCAACTCACCTTGATATCCAAAGTATCTCCATCTATCAAAATATCCTCATCTATCCAAATATCCCACCACATGGCAAGCTAAGAGGACACCATACCTTGTAATATTTCATGATATGAAATATCTTTGTACTCTTGGAGGCCTATAAAAAGGGTCATAGTCTTGGCACCAACACAAGAGAGAATAGAGATCCATCCATAGGAGCCATTACCCTTCATCTCTATCCATCATTCTTAGGCTATCACTCTAGTCATCTTCTCAATCCTCAAGCCTTGTAATCCTTATGCTTGTATCCCTACTTTTCATATCAATAAGATTGTATTGTGGGCTTTTCCTATCATCAAGTGTATATCCTCTCTCTCTCTCTCTCTCTCTCTCTCTCTCTCTCTCTCTCTCTCTCTCTTTCTGTAAGATCCCTGTCCCTACCGCACAACGAATTCAGGGGTGCTAGCAGCGGAAGCAGCACTTCTAGTGCAAGGCAGGGTCTCACACTCGGGGCCTCGTCCACGGATATCCGGACAAAAGACTAATCCATCGGCTCTTCCAAAACTGAACCCGGAAAAACTTCCCTTGCCCAGAAAGCACGGGCGATTCCTCCAAGATAACTTTTCTCTAACGTAGTCAAAAGCCTTAACTAAAAGAACTGTTCTGACCAAACCCGTAAGTCCCATAGTCAGATCAGGGAAAAGATTGTACTTGGATCATGGAGACCAACGCTTTTTTCCTCATTGAGAGGCACAGCCGTTGATTCTTTTCAATAGAACAATTTTTGTCCGAGATTTACTTCATCTATCGTACTATACAAAAATTGAGTCTCGATTTAGAAATCCATCAGTCCAGCCTAACCCCATCCAGTCCCATGGGCCCAACCTCTATAGTGATGGGATCTAGTTAGGAATTTGGTTAGGTTTTTTCTCGGGTACCAGGGAAAAGAGTTCCAAGGCCCCCTAGGCGGATATTCATGCAAACATAAAACTAGTCACACCACTTACACACCCAATATGAACTTGCATTTTTCAAAGATTCAACAATCTTTAAAACAATCATTTAATGAAACCATAGTGTTACTAATCATAATCCTCTAATTATCCACTTGAATCCCAATTTCTAATTCCTTCCTTCATCGGTGTACGTATGGCATCATTGGCAACCAGAACCCTCACCACCTGTTCACTCAGGGGCCTTTTCAATAGTTCCTAGCTCATAGTACCCGACAATATAATCACATAAAAATATCCACATGGAATCTCCGTTGAAGATCAGCAAGATCAACCAACAGATCCATATAAAAGAGCCATGGACTCATCCGTTGAGGACCAGCAAGGTCAATCAACCAGATCCATGCCCGAATTCAAAAAACAACTCTTACTCCTTATTCCAATATCTTCCCCGATGTACTCATGGGTATCTTTGGTGACCCAGAGCCCGAGCACCATATGGTCAGCACCCTCTAGGATCCTTCGTAGGTCACCTAGTGCTTCACTCATAGGCCACTTCTTTGGTCTCTCATCCACTGTACCGGAAGCTCACCATTTAAATCAAACCGAGGCTGGTCAAGACCTCGGCCGACCTCACTAAAATTTGACACCTCAAAGTGGGGAACTCCCCTCATGAAGTAGGCGCCTTTTTTCTCATCATTACCCTCAATTCTTAATCAATAAAATGAGATATTTGTATCTCTCCTCCTTCCTGTTTCAAAACTAGATCCAAAAAGTAAGCTGAACTGACCCAGAAATGGTCAAAAATTGACCAAACTGATCTGGAAAATTCTACAATTAGTTTGCTTGGTTAGAGGCTGGTCAACAAGACCTCGACCGACCTTGCTACGCGAGACGTCCTCTGTTGACTCTCCGTTTCACCAGTTGCAACTTTAACAGATAGGTCTCGAAGACCTCATTCACAAAACGGTCAAAATGTTTCCCCAGTATTCTTGACATAAAACAGTCATTTAAAAACAGCTTTCACAAACAAATACAGTTCCAACAATATTTCTATCTTTTCTCATTACTCGGCATCCTTTCACATTAGACCCCATCTTTTTCTCATCTTACCACAATTTTATTTTCAACATCGATCCCTATCACATCACATCATTCCTACATCAATTCACATCCAATCGCATCATCCACACATCAATCCACATCATCCATACATCCATCCACATTAATCCACACATCAATCCACATCATCCATACATCCATCCACATTAATCTACACATCAATCCACATCATTCAAACATCCATGCACATCAATCCACATTATCCACTCATCAATCCACCTCATCCATACATCCATCCACATCATTCACTAATCATACACACACCAATCCACATCATCCACATCAATCCACATTATCCACACATCCATCTATATCTTCCATACATCCATCCACGTCAATCCACATCATTCAAACATCCATGCACATCCATCCACATCATTCACTCATCATACACACACCAATCCACCTCAATCCACATTATCCACACATCCATCTATATCTTCCATACATCCATCCACATTAATCCACATCATTTAAACATCCATGCACATCAATCCACATTATCCACACATCCATCTATATCTTCCATACATCCATCCACATCAATCCACACGTCAATCCACATCATTCAAACATCCATGCACATCAATCCACCTCATTTCATAAGCATTCCCATTCTCATCTAATCACATATTTTTCTATCTCATCACTCATTTCCTCATTTTTCCTCATCAGGTCTCACCCACGCACTTGCATCTACCCATATATCTCATCACTTCATATACATTAACATCTATCCACTTTACATTGCATCTTATCACATTCATTTCACATCACATCTCATTCATTCACATCCTGATTCACATGCTAACGCATTCATTCATGACCCTTATCGTTTATTCACATTCTGATTCACATCACATCACATCCCTTATCATTCGTTCACATCCTGATTCACATCTTATCACATCCATTCACATACCTTATCATTCATTCACATCCTATATCATTCATTCACATCCCGATTCATATGCTATCACATTCATTCACATCCTATATCATTCATTCACATCCCTTATCATTCATATCTATCCAATTTACTTCACATCTCATCGTTTCAATTCTCGTTCATATCCATCACATTTACATCCACATATATTCTCCCACATATATCCACATCCATACTTATCACATACACATCCACATCTATCCTTTCACATACACACATCCACATCCACACTTATCACATACACATCCACATCTATCCTTTCACATACACACATCCACATCCATTCTTCACATACATCCACATCCACCCTTCACATACATCCATATCCATACTTATCACATACATCCACAACCATTCTTTAACATACATCCACTTCTATTCTTCACATACATCCACATCCATACTTATCACATACATCCACATCCATTCTTTAACATACATCCACTTCTATTCTTCACATACACCACATCCATTCTTTAACATACATCCACTTCTATTCTTCACATACATCCACATCCATCCATCCATTCATTCCCATCTATCAAATTCACATTACTTCTCATCACATCTATTCACCTCACATTCTCGTCACTCCTATTCTCATCACATCCATCCATCCATTCATTCCCATCTATCTCATTCGCATCCCATCTCATCACATCTATTTACCTGTCATTCTCATTACTTTACTTTTCATCACATCTATTCTCTATTCATTCTCATCTATCTGATTCACATCCCATCTCATCACATCCATTCTTAGAATGCAAGAGAATCCTTATTTTTTTATACAAAGATTCTTTACACATCTATTTATGCATAATTTCAATTTTAAGGAGAATAATACTGTGGAAATAAAAATAAATCTTTTATGCATAAATTCAATTTTAATAAAAATAACCCTTTTCAAATAAAAATAAATTTCTTTATGCATCATTCTACGCATAAAATAAAAATTGATGAAAGTAACTCTTCTGAAAGAAAAAATAGTTTCTTTATGCACCTTTCTATGCATAAAATGAAAATTGATGCGAATAACTCTTTTGGAATAAAAATAAATTTCTTTATGCATCTTTCTTTGCATAAAATGGAAATTGATGAGAATAACTCTTTTGGAATAAAAATAAATTTCTTTATGCATCTTTCTATGCATAAAATGAAAATTGATGAGAATATCTCTTTTGGAATAAAAATAAATTTCTTTATGCATCTTTCTATGCATAAAATGAACATTGATGAGAATAACTCTTTTGGAATAAAAATAAATTCTTTATGCATCTTTCTATGCATAAAATGAAAATTGATGAAAATAACTCTTTTGGAATAAAAATAATTTTTTTATGCATCTTTCTATGCATAAAATGAACATTGATGAAAATAACTCTTTTGAAATAAAAACAATTTCTTTATACATCTTTCTATGCATAAAATAAAAATTACACTTTTAGAATACACAATTGATGGGGATTATTCTTTTTGGATAATAAAAGATAAAACTTATTTCACCAATTTTTAGAAAATTTCACTGACCATTTCTTTATTTTTTCTAACTTGAAATTACTTAAAAGTTATCCCCAATTGGTTTTAAGCACACTAGACTAATCAAATTTCACTTTTAAAAGAGAAACAATATGAAAAGTTTAATTCCAACAATTAGATTACTTAACTAGGATAAAGAAGGGCTTATTTTAAGAATGAGAGAGGAGGAAAGCCTTTCCAGCAAGGCATAGCAACAGAGTTTTTAATTTAAACAAAACAAGATTAGAAAAACCATTAAAAGAATAAAGAAAAGGCAAAATTACTAACTTACAAGAATTCCGGGAGCTTTCCTTTGGCTTGATGGTTTGAGGGATCTACTCTTGTTTGTAACAAGAGTGGCCACCAATCCTTTAGAAGAGGGAATGGTCAAAACTTAATGAATTATTAAGAAATTCATAGTTCTTGACTCTGGGGCGGAGTAGAGTAACAGTGCATAAAAACAATTAAGCTTCAACAAAGGGGGAGGCTTCTATTTGTTGGAAAAAGTAAGCTCCTAACCTAGCAAACTAATTCTAGAATTTTCCAGATTAGTTTGGTCAATTTTTGACCATTTTTAGGTCAGTTTGGCTTACTTTTTGGAGCTAGACTTGAATTAGGAGAGAGGAGAGATGAAATATCTCAATTTCTGATGATTTAAAACTCCATTACACATGTGAAGTAGGTGCCTCATTCATGAGGGGGGGAATTCCCATTTTGAGGTGTCAAAAATTTATTTTTTTAGAATTCCTTTGGTCCTTAGTCCACTCTTCATCTTATGTGAGTATTTACTCATTTTTTGGGAGATTTTCTTTATTTTTCTATTTATCTTCTCCACACATTTGGATGAATCTGATTGGCCCCTCAAAACCTTAATTTAAATTTTTTTGAAAATCTGGACCCCTAGGATAAGGCCTCTTGAACAGATTATACTTGATTTCTAATGCACCTTCTGAAAATCTTTTTGAACTTCTGTTTTAGAGGAGCTTATTTTAATAAGAATAGATATTTTTTCATCCAAAAATATTCAAAATCTGAAAAACCTCTCTCTAGAATATTTTCTCTCTCTAGGTCAAAACAGGTAGAAACAAGATCTTTTATATTTTTGAAGAGGGGATTGATTACAGGGGAAGATGCTGGACATCTTGAGAGGTTGGAGAGGAATCTTACATTCTCTTCCACTTGAAAAACGCGAGATGTCCTCATCTCGCAAACTGGGGGTAATTCTGTAACAATTCGGCTTCTTTCTCCCATGTGGCATCTTCAAAAGGATAGAACTTCCATTTGACCAATAATCCTTAAGATCCAATCGATTCTGGGTTCCTTATAGTCTGGAGAACCCAATAGAATCCTGGGATAAAGATCCCTTATATAAAACTCATCATCAAATAATAATTCACTCAGATCGTAACATTCAATCCTTATCACAAATAATGGTCCATTAGACCGAGATTTCTATTTGAACAGTCTGCCATGGAAATTTTCAATTTTACAGAGTTTTAATTTGACACCCCTTTTCTTGATCCATTGGGTCATGTGTTAACAGCAGCAGAGCAATGTGCCAGCACAATCCACTAATCTCATAGTGATTTGCTAAAGTCATTAACGTCATTCCAGCTACGAACATTATCATACGGACTCGTCCCGTTCATCCTTGGTTTTTCTTAGTTATTACAATTCAGCCAGAATTCAGAAATCTTTATTTTTTTATCAAAATCCAAATCAACTCATCACTTCTCAAATCAGAATTTAAAATCATATCAACCACATTCGAATACATCATTTAGATAGTATTAATGCTTACAATTTCAAGTCTTAGATCTACTCATATATACTGCCAGTAAAGAGCTGCAGTTGGGCCTGTGACTTCTCAAGGTAGCCCTTGCCTTATTGCCGCCCTCCTTTGGAGGTACCAATGGTTTTAGCGGTAATGAGCATGTGGAAAGACTTTGGGGACCATAGGTAAATCTTTACGAATGTCCGCTGAGCAATGTTAACCCTTACCCTCTAGCTTGAATCATGAAGGAGATGAGAGGCAAGAGGCTATGTGAAAATTGAGGTTTCATGCAAAGAGAGGGAAGTGCAGTTTTTATGGTCCAATACCCAAATTTCAACTCATCACTCGGGTATTGATTTCTAAAATTGATCATATGGCTAGGAAGCTCTTTATATGCTCTTTCCACTTATGTAACTAATTTCTTAATCCTTTACTTCATTGATGATCAGAATTTCTCCCAAAGTTGCTAACTTTTAGGCGAATTTTGGCAGTTTTATAGTCTTGTAGTAAAATGCTCATAACTTTTCGCTCGGTTGTCCATTTTTGAAAGTTTTTATATGGGCGCGAAGCTCTCTTCAAGCTCTATGCAATATGTAATCCTCTTTTGCAGAATCTATATAGATTTAAAACTGCAATTCTTTGTGTATCTCTATTTTTATAAACTTTTGGCCATTCTTTCTTCTTAATTATGATTAATTCCTCTTAATCTCTTATCAAAAGGCCAATCCCATGTGTTTTATCCTTTTGTAAATGATTGCTATATTCTTTTGCTTTAATATGTTCCGTCCAAATCGTCCAATTCGAACGGATGAACCTTACCAATATTCCACGTATGTTTCCGTTCACATAATCCTGAGTCGGAAGATTTTCTTCTAACAAAGAATCGCCCTCTTGTTTGGAGCTGCAAGATTGGCAAAAATTCTTACTTCTCCGGAGCCTTTCATCTTTCCTTCCATGAATTATGATGTCACCTTTGATGTGTATATCTTTATGTTAACCTAGGGAGAGAAAGGGAGGTGAGGAGGCTGTGAGGTTTCATTCAAATGTGTTTTTGATTCTAAGAAGTGACCGAAGTCGAAACCCCAACTTCATGTCACATCTTTTGGTGGAGATGATGGGCAGGTTTTACTTAGAATTATTTTATTTTAACCTCAAGGTCCCGCATGATTAAAGAAAAGTTATTTTGAAAAAAGTAAATTTTCGTTGTTGCTACTCATCTTTTGGTGCAAGATGTTCAACATTCCGGTGTTCCAAGGATCGGAAGGAGAAGACCCGGGGAGTTATCTCCGAGAGTTTAACCGAGCATGCCGCTTGACGGGTTGGCCTATGAAGGAGAGGGCAAAAATACTTCCATATTTCTTGGAGGGTGTGGCCTTAACTTGGCATGAGGCTTTGCCAGAGGAGTCTAAGAATGATTGGGAAAGGTTGACCAAAGCAATGAAGGAGAGATTTGGGACAGTGGTTACCAAATTCTTTACTATTGCAATTGGATCAAATTTTCTAAAAGGAAGGAGAGTCTGTTTGTGCCTTTTCAGTGAGGTATGAAGCCTTATTCATCAAATATCAACAAGCTGCTTTACATGTTGCTTCTTCTTCTTCACCTTCTATGGAAGATTCAAAGAGTTCTTTAGCAATGGAGCACCTTAAGATGAGCAAGTTTATCAGGGCTTTGGATCCCCGCTTGCATGGAAAAGTTATAGCACAGATCCCACTAATTTTAAAGAGGCTCTTCGTATTGCTTTGAAGAAGGAGGCCACTCTTCATATTGAGTCCACATTCCAATCTTCTCCGAGTGTGCCGACCCCACCACGAGTAGAGATAGCCTCAACATCTCAGGTACAAGCTCCATCCTTGGATCATAACATTACACAACTTATGGCAGAATTTGCTGATTTGAAGTTACACTTAGTCAATGCAAGGCCACCTAGGGTTCTACGAGTTGAGGATAAACCTAGGGATAGAAGTAGTGTCACATGCTATGAATGTCAAGAGAAGGGACACTATCGCACCGATTGTCCAAAATTGAGAAAAAGAGAGGATAAAAGTTTAGCACTTTTAGAGGAAATGTGCTTAGAAGAAGAGGAAACATTGATGCCATTAATGGCCAAAAGGGGTCGTAAAACTAGGAGTTAGGAAGAAGAAGAACAAGAGCAAGAAGATAAATCTGAAGAAGAGGAGAAAAATAAGAAGAAGAAGAAGTCGTCTAGGAGAAAAATTGGACAATATGACTTTCCTCTTGGACAAGGATCTCTCAGTTATGACCTCTTAACAGATCTTAGGGAGAAAACGGCACAAATCACATTTGGGCAGCTTTTGGCACTCTCTCCCAAGCTCAAAAAGGAATGGGGTAAGCCTGCTAGCACAAAGGAATCTAAGAAAAAGAAGAAGAGGGATAATGGGACTCCTATGGTTCAAAAAGTGGATATTGATGTAGGAGATGATATGCCTGTGATTGATGTCATCATTGAGGGGCAAACAATTTCTAATGCATACATTGATGGAGGTGCATCAATCAATGTCATGAGTGAAAAAACAATGAAAGATGCCGATTTAAAGTTGTCTTCTTCTAACTCTCCCTATCGCATCAAACTTGCTGATAATACTAGGGTGAAAACCTTAGGAATTGTCTGGAATTTGGGAGTGGATGTATGTGGTATTTCTGTGCTTACAACTTTTCAGGTCATTCCTACAAAGCCTGATGCTAGGGCTTACCCATTGATATTGGGTAGGCCATGGCTTTGCCAAGTGAAGGCAATTCAAAAGCGGGAGACAGGTGATCTTATTATACAAGGTGAGAATAAGAAGGTCCACTACAACATCAAGAGTCGTCACAAGAAAGTGGTAAGAGGTGAACCTTCAACTTCTGAAAGTTCTGAGTCAGAGTCATCCGATGAAGAGGAGACAAGTGGTAGCTCCGAGGATTCCATCTCAGAAGGGGAGGTGGAGGGAGTTGCATTTGGTCTTTCCCTAGAAAGGGATCGAGGGGATGCTGAAGACAATGGAGCCTTGGAAGGGGAAGCTTCTTCAACCATGTGCAAGAAAGGAGATGTGGACCTCACTAGTCTTCACCAACAAAATGAACTTCTTCTTGATGAGTCCATAGCAGGTACTGAAAGGGAGAATTACTTAAAAATGTTGGATGGATTTCCTAACCTTTTTGCAAACAACTACTCACAAGTACGCCAAGTTACCCTAGTAGAGCACAAGATTGATCTCAAGCCCCAAAGTAAGCCAGTGGTACAACAGCTAAGGCGTTTGGGAGTAGTGCAAGCGGAGGTGCTTAAGAAGGAGGTAACTAATTTGCTTGAAGCTGGATTTATTTTTCCAGTAGAGAATTCAGAGTGGATTTTCCCAGTTGTAGTCACTCCCAAAAAGGGTGGAAAATGGCGTGTGTGTGTGGACTTTTGCCCTCTGAATGCATGCACAAAGAGGGATTATTATCCTCTACCCTTTCAGGATGAGATTTTGGATCAAGTTGCAGGTCATGAGTTGTATTCAGTGTATGATGGATACTCTGGATACTTTCAAATCTAGATTTGTGAAGAAGATCAAAGGAAAACCTCATTTATCACCCCTTGGGGAGTGTATGCTTATACGGTGATGCCATTTGGCTTGACCAATGCACTAGCAACTTTTCAACGCTTCATGAGTCAGGTATTTGCACCTTACTTGGGAAAGTTTATAAGGGTCTTTCTAGATGATTTTTGCATTTATTTAAGCCGCATGGATCACTTGGAAAAGTTGAGGTTGGCCTTGCAAAGTATTGATGATGCAAAAGGGTGTCTTAATCCTGGAAAATGCCGCTTGGCACGAAGGAAGGTGGTTCTCTTGGGACATGTTATCTCAAAAGAAGGCATAGAGATGGATCCTGAGAAGGTGCAAGCAATTGTGGCCCTCCCACCATCTACCAATGTAAGGGAGGTAAGGAGGATTTTGGATAAAACAAAGTATTACCAACGCTTTGTTGACATGTTCTCTGAGAAGATGTATCCTATAAATCTGTTAACAAAGAAGAATGTTTCTTTCCATTGGGGGCCCGATCAAATTCAATCTTTTTGTTTGCTCAAGGAATGCATGAGTCAAAGTCCAATTGTGCAGTCTCCTAGGTGGGTGGAGGAATTTTATGTGAACCCAAGTGTCTTATCACATTCAGTGGGTGCTATACTCTTGCAAACGGGAGAGCAAGGGCGTATGCAACCAGTGTATTATGCAAGCCGACAACTCACTGATGCCAAGGAGAGGTATGGTGAAATGGAGAAAGGTGGTTTGTCTCTTGTTTTTGCAGTAAAGAAGTTCAGGTCATACTTGTTACCTCGCCCTTTTTTCTTCCTCACCTCTCAACCTTCTTTACAATTCTTGGTCCGCAAACCCAATCCCGCAGGAGGGAAGTTGCAAAGTGGATTTGTGAGCTTCAAGAATTCTCTTTCACTTTTATTACAGAAAATACCACTAGGGCCTCTCTTGCAGATTTGCTTACCAGGAAGGAAGAGGAAGAAGGAACAGGAGCAAAGGAAGAAGTATTTGAAGATTTGGAGACACCACCAACTTCTTTCACTATGCATTTTGATGGAGCCTTTAGCCCTTCCAGGCAATGTGGGGCTGGGGGGATAGTTTTATTTGATCCAGAAGGAAAAGAGGTATGGGCCAAGGGTAGGGAATCTCCAAAGGCTATATCAAATAATGTGGCTGAGTACAATGCATTAATTTGGGGATTAGAAGATTGCATAAAAGATGAAATTAAAGAGGTAGAGGTTAAAGGGGATTCACAATTGGTCATCCAACAAATGAAAGGAGAATATAAGGCAAGGAGTCCTAATCTCCAAGAATTGTATAAAAGGGCACTGGAGTTAAAAGAAGCTTTTGAGTTTTGTAAATTTGTGCATGTTAACAGGAAGGATAAAAGTCAATATTAGGTAATTTGGGAAAAATCTCACATTTTGGGAATCAATTACTCCATATAGTTTTGGACATATCTTAAACATACTAACTCCAAATTTGTTGAAGATCATAGATTTAGATTCTACTCTTCAAGATCTTTCCGATGATATGTCACATGAGGGGGTTTTGACAAACTTTTGGACAAGTTCACCATGCTCCCATTTTTCAAATGGGAATGGCATTTTTCCCAAATTATCTAATATGGTGTTATAATCAAAAGGCTGATGAATTGGCTACTAAAACCTTGGCTTCTTTCAAAGTAGCTACTCTTGCATTAATGGATACAGGTTGGCCTGAGCTCCAAGATGTTCAACACTATTTAGATACAGGATACTTCCCTCTTGGATTGAATCCTCAACAGAAGCAAAGGCTTACAAGGAAAGCTCATCCTTACACAATTCTAGGGGATGTTCTTTACAAGCAAGGTAAGGATAAGATTCTTAGGAGGGTAGTGAGCCTGGAAGCATGTAGAAGGATTATGGAATTATGTCATGAATGTTCAGGTCGCCAGCACAACTCAGAGGATCCTTAACACAGGTTATTACTGGCCTTGACTCAGCAAAGATGTCTATGAGTGGTGTAGAAGCTATGAAGTATGCCATGCATATGGGCATAAGCAATTGGTTCCCAGACCCTTAGACCCTATCCCAACATATGGTCCATTTGAAAGGTGGGGATTAGATTTTGTGGGCCCACTTCCTCGTTCCTCACATGGGAAGTATTACATATTTTGGTGGCCACAGATTATGCAACAAGGTGGGCAGAAGCAAAGGCCATGGTCAATAATAAAGCAGTGGCTGTGGCATCCTTTCTCAGGGAATACATATGTGCCCGATTTGGGTGTCCATTAGAAATCCTTATAGATGGGGGGAGGTCTTTCAGGAATGACTTGATTGAAGCTTTGGTGCAGAAATTAAAAATAAAGCATGCTATGTCAACTCCCTATTATCCCCAATGTAATGGTTTAGTAGAAAAACTAATGGACTGCTTTGTGGATCTTTGTCTAAGCTAGTGGATGCTATGAAGAGAAAGTGGGATGTGCATTTGCCAGAGGTCCTATGGGCCTATAGGACAACTCAGAAACTCTCTCTTGGTTTCACACCTTTTCAGTTAGTTTATGGAATGGAGGCTATTTTGCCAATAGAATTGGAAATCACAAGCCTTCGCACATCTTTTACACGCTTGAATAATGAAGAAGAAACACATGCCCCATGCCTAGTACAACTGGAGACCTTGGATGAGAGGCGACTTCAGGCACTTCAAAATTTGGAGGCTGCATAACAACGGTGCAAGGCAAGGCATGACATTCTCACGAAGAAGAAGAAGAAGCCAGAACTCAAGCAAGGAAGCTTAGTCATGAGGTATGATGGCCGTGTGGAGAAACGGCTAGATAAGAAGCTTCTTCGATGCTGGGAAGGCCCCTTCAGGATAAAGCAAAAGTTCAAAAATAACACCTATCTTCTAGAGGATGCAAGTTGCCAGGAGGTTCCCGGACGTGCCAATGAGTACCGGCTAAAGATATTTTACCCTCGAGCACCATGGCCAGCAGACCCCCAAGACAAGCATGGAGGATCTGCTGGGGGGGGGAAGATGTGACATGAAAAATTGATATCTTTTATTTTCAATTTTGTGCATATTTTGATGGTTTCTCAATGGTAATAAGGTGGAAGCTTGTCCAAGAAGATTGCGGCGCCCACAATGGAATAACGGCGTGGTGATGCGGTGGCTTGGCGGCTACCTTGATAACAACATTGTATCTTCAAATATAATGGTTTTACTTGATTTAGGGTGCACACATTGTAAATGCCACAAGTATGCTTGATAAATACTTTGGTATGGTAGATAGGCTAGTGATGTGGAAAATAAAAGTGGGCCTTCATGCTCACATGGATTTTTATTGTATTATTAATATGGTATTCACCATAAGGCTACAAGTTGGGGAGTGTGGAAGGCATGTGGAGGAGTGTGTGTAGGTGCATAATTGGGAAAGATTCTTCTAGAATGCCTACATGGAAGAGGAGAATTCCGCCATGTGTAAGTGGGATCCCACCTATATGCCACTTAGACTTGGCTATTATCTCATCATAGTCTCAAAGTCAAAAAGTCTTCAATTTAATAATCAATAGAAGACTTAGCCTAAGAGGACAATTGATGGTGACATCTACCCTTATGTCACTGAAGGGTTGAAGATTTTTATGTTGTAATTTGTAACAATGGAAGAGAGGGTGATTCTCCACCTATAAAAGGAGCCCTCCTCTCCCTTTCAAATCAAAGGAATGAGCCTCCTCAATTGAGCATTTTGTGTCATTGCCATTCTCTTATCTTTCAAACCCTTATTCAAACACTCTCTTTACATGTGAATATCTTATTTAGCATTAGCTCCTCATGCTTAACCCAATTTTGGACCTCTTTGATGATTCATGATAAGTGGGATAAGGAGTTATTATCTTGGTGGGCCTGTGACTTCTCAAGGTAGCCCTTGCCTTATTGCCGCCCTCCTTTGGAGGTACTAATGGTTTTAGCGGTAATGAGCATGTGGAAAGACTTTGGGGACCATAGGTAAATCTTTACGATTGTCCGCTGAGCAATGTTAATCCTTACCCTCTAGCTTGAATCATGAAGGAGATGAGAGGCAAGAGGCTATGTGAAAATTGAGGTTTCATGCAAAGAGAGGGAAGTGCAGTTTTTGTGGTCCAATACCCAAATTTCAACCGTCATCACTCGGGTATTGATTTCTAAAATTGATCATATGGCTAGGAAGCTCTTTATATGCTCTTTCCACTCATGTAACTAATTTTTTAATCCTTTACTTCATTGATGATCAGAATTTCTCCTAAAGTTGCTAACTTTTAGGCGAATTTTGACAGTTTTATAGTCTTGTAGTAAAATGCTCATAACTTTTTGCTCGGTTGTCTGTTTTTGAAAGTTTTTATATGGGCGCGAAGCTCTCTTCAAGCTCTACGCACCTATGTAATCCTCTTTTGCACTGTCTCTATGGATTTAAAATTGCAATTCTCTGTGTATCTCTATTTTTATAAACTTTTGGCCATTCTTTCTTCTTAATTATGATTAATTCCTCTTAATCTCTTATCAAAAAGCCAATCCCATGTGTTTTATGCTTTTTTAAGTGATTGCTATATTTTTTTGCTTTAATATATTCCATCCAAATCGTCCAATTTGAACGGATGAACCTTACCAATATTCCCCGTATGTTTCCGTTCACATAATCCTGAGTCGGAAGATTTTCTTCCAACAAAGAATCGCCCTCTTGTTTGGAGCTGCAAGATTGGCAGAAATTCTTACTTCTCCGGAGCCTTTCATCTTTCCTTCCATGAATTATGATCTCACCTTTGATGTGTATATCTTTATTTTAACCTAGGGAGAGAAAGGGAGGTGAGGAGGCTGTGAGGTTTCATTCAAATGTGTTTTTGATTCTAAGAAGTGACCAAAGTCAAAACCCCAACTTCGTGTCACAATACCAAACCAATGGATTGGTTGGGAGCCTCTACTTTGAGCAAAGAATCAAGCAATCTATAAGGTAAAATGTGGTTTATGGTCTCTTTTCTCTAATATTCAAATGTTTCTCTCTTCTCAACCCCTCTCAAGCTTGAGAAGCATTCAATTGAATGGCTTTTGAATACAATTGAACTTCTTTAATGAAATTGTAATGACAAAACATAAATTTTCATTTATGCTTAAATTATAATGTTTTTAAGCATTTCTCTCTCTCCCCCAAAGAATGGTCATTCCTATGACCTATTCTATATTCAAATGAAGCTTCTCATGAAGCGATTCTCTAATCTAAAAGTAATTTTATGCTTGTCAAATTGAGGTCAATTAAGTAGCTTTTTAATGCTTTGATGCTATTTAATTTATGAAAAAATTATGAATCAAGCCCATAATTGGATATTGATCCAAGTAATGGTTATTCTAATCATAGAGATATTACTAAACTTTATGCTTTCAAATTATTTGAGAATTACCAGTAATAGCAATGGAGCTATGGCAAAATTTTTAAAAAATTAACACATAAATCATTTTCATTCATAATATGAAAAGAGGATTTCCTACCATATTCTAGGATTAATCATCCTAGATTAATTGAATGATTCTCATTATAATCATGGAAAATTTAATTTTTATGTTTATGCATAAATAGTTAATTAAGAAAAAGAGAAATTTCTAATAATCCATTTTTATGTTAAAGAGTAATCCCCATGACAATGGAAATCCATGTATTCCAATGAAGTAAGAGAAAAATTGTGATTATAAAATAATGTATATTTTATTAAAAAATTAAAGAAGGATTTAAGTGTAATTCCTAGTGTAAAGAAATTAATGGAGATTTTTATTTAAATTTTAAGAGAAAATTTAGTTAAATTTATCTTTTTGCATAGATAAGTTAAAATGATGAAAGAGGAACTCCCTCCATATTGGACTTCAAATATTTAAATGAGAAAAGTGGAATTTTTAGCTTAATGGAATTAATAGATATTTTTATGTAATTTTTAAGAATAATTTTAGATAGATTTAATTTATGGTAAAAGAGTAATTCCATGATAATTGGATTGCACTTATTGAAATTAGAAAAAGAAGGATTTCAAGTTTATTAAAAAAAATAGGTATTGATATTTTAGTTAAAAGAAGAATTTTTATGATATTTAAAAAAAGATGGATTTGAATTAAATTTTAGTGTCAAAAGATGAATTTCCACCATAATTCTACCTAATGAATTAAGGTTGAGAAATTATGTGATAGAAGGAATATCTTTGGATATTTTAATTGGTTAAATCACTGAATGGATATTTACCCAAAACTATATGTTTATCTGAAGAGAATCCTTGTAGAACTAAACCGAATAAATTTGGTTAGATTATGAGAGGGACGGACAGTAAACCTACTTGTCCATCTCTCGATCTGAATCAAGTAAAAATTTGGTTGATGACCAATTCTAGTTTCTAATCACAAAGAATAGACTATCAGAACTAAACTAGTTTCTCCTGACCGAACTCATCAAGAATCTAGTTGGACAACCAGACTAAATGATGGGTAGATTACCCTGATGAGAGATCAAGGATCCTCATTATATGAAACTGGGAATTATGGAAAAAGGGTTTTTGGAACCAATCTCAAACTGGAATCTTACTTGCATTGGAACCTCTGTTTTTTTATTCAAAGGACTGTTTTACGCCAGAATGCTGGAGGAAGCATTTGGCTTATGTTTTTCTAAGAGGAGGTTTGTTGGAACAGCTGGTGGGGAGTCATCAAGGGACGTCGCTCGCGGCAAAGCCTGCCGAGGTCTTGCAGCCTCGGTACGTTTAAAATGGCGTGATTTCGGTACGATGGGCGAGGACCGATGAAGCGGTCCCTGAGTGAAGTGCTAGGATACCTAAGGAGGATCCTAGAGGGTTTTGACCAGGCGATGCACGGGCTCGCGATTGCTAGGACACCCATGCGTACGTCGAGAAAGATTTCGGATGGACTAAAAGGAAAGATTTTTGGGAACCAAATTTTGATACTGGATCTCGTTGGTTGGCTAGTTGGTCTTCAACGGAGAGTCCAGAGGATATTAATGCAATGGACTCGAAATTTTGGAAAATGATGATCATAAATATTATGATTTCTATTGAAGGATTGTTTTAAAGCCAGTCGAATTTGTTATAAATGGTAATTTCATATTGGGTATGTACGTGGCCCACATTCCATTCATATGTGTCCTCATTCTCATCCAATCACATCATTTTCCATCTCATCACATCACATTCCATCACATAACATCAGATTCATTCACATCAGATATCATTTTTTCACATCCCAATTCACATGTCATCACATCTCATCCATTCACTCATATCCACGTCACATCATTTCACATACACATTCGCATTCATTATTTCACATTCGTACATCCACATCCATACATCCATTTCCACATCCACATCCACATCCATACATCCATTTTCACATCCACATTCATACATCCATATCCACATCCACATTCATACATCCATATCCACATCCACATTCATACATCCACATCCACATCATCCATTCATTCATCTACATCAACCCACATCATTCACACATCAAATCACATCATCCATACATCTACATTAATCTACATCATTCACACATCAAACCACATCATCCATTCATCCATCTACATCAATCCACATCATTCACACATTAAACCACATCATCCATACATCAATCTACATTAATCTACATCATTCACACATCAAACCTCATTCCATACATCCATCCACATTAATCTACATCATTCACACATCAAACCACATCATCCATACATCAATCTATATTATTCTACATCATTCACACATCAAACCACATCATCCATTCACATCCGATTCACATGCCATCATTCATTCACATCCCTTATCATTCATTCATATCACGATTCACATGCCATCACATTCCTTTACATCCTATACCATTCATTCACATCCTAATTCACATGACATCACATCCATTTTCATTTATCTGATTCATATCACTTCCATCCATCTATTTACATCTATCTAATTCCTTTCACATCTCATCACATCTATTTATAGAATGTAAGAGAATCCTAATTTTTTGATATAAAGGTTCTTTACGCATCTAATTAGGCATAAAGACAACTTTAGTAGGAATAACACTTTTTAAAAAAATCCTTTTATACATCTATTTAGGCATAAATTTAATTTTAAGGAAAATAACACTTTCGAATTAAAAATAAACCTTTTATGCATTTTATTATGCATAAATTCTATCTTAATAAGAATAACACTTTCAAAATAAAAATAAATCTTTTATGCATCTTTCTATGCATAAAATCAAAATTGATGAAAATAACTCTTTTGGATTAAAAATAAAATTCTTTACGCATCTTTTTATGCATAAAATCAAAATTGATGAAAATAACGCTTTTGAATTAAAAATAAAATTCTTCATGCATCTATTTATGCATAAAATCAAAATTGATGAAAATAACTCTTTTGAATTAAAAATAAAATTCTTTATGTATCTATTTATGCATAAAATCAAAATTGATAAAAATAACTCTTTTGAATTAAAAATAAAATTCTTTATGCATCTATTTATGCATAAAATCAAAATTGATGAAAATAACTCTTTTGAATTAAAAATAGATTTCTTTATGCATCATTCTATGCATAAAATCAAAATTGATGAAAATAACTCTTTTGAATTAAAAATAAAATTCTTTATGCATCTATTTATGTATAAATTCAAAATTGGTGAGAATAGCTCTTTTGAATTAAAAATAAAATTCTTTATGCAACTATTTATGCATAAAATCAAAACTAATGAAAATAACTCTTTTGAATTAAAAATAAAATTCTTTATGCATATATTTGTGCATAAAATCAAAATTAATAAAAATAACTCTTTTGAATTAAAAATAGAATTCTTTATGCATCTATTTATGCATAAAATCAAAATTGATGAAAATAACTCTTTTGAATTAAAAATAGATTTCTTTATTCATCATTCTATGCATAAAATCAAAATTGATGAGAATAACACTTTTGGATTAAAATAGATTCTTTATGCATCTTTCCATGCATAAATCCAATTTAGTAGGAATTACACTTTTAGAATAAAAGAATTTCTCTTATGCATCTTCCCATGCATAAAAACTAAATCCAATGAAAAATAACTCTTTTAAAATAAAAACTTTCTTTTATGCATCTATTTATGCATAAATTCAATTCTGATGGAAGTCACACTTTTATAATAAAACAATTTCTTTTATGCATCTAAATTTATGCTAAAATTTCATTTATGATGAACATCACACTTTTATTATAAAAAAAGTCTTTTTTGCATAAGTTTATGCATACAAATCATTTATGATGAAAATCACTCTTTTAATATAAAAGAATTTCTTTTATGCATCCATTTATGCATAAAATCATTTATGATAAAAATAACACTTTTATAATCAAAATAACAATTTCAATATGCTTTCCTTCTATGCATAGAATTTAATTCTAAAGAAAGTAACACTTCTTTAATAAAATATTTTTAGTATGCATTTTTCTATACCTAGGATGAAAATAACACTTTAAGAATACATATACGATGGGAATTACTATTTTTTGAATTAAAAAAAGTAAAACTTATTTTATATAATTTTAGAAATTTTGGCCATAACCTCCTTTGTATGGCTGACCATTTTTTAATTTTTAACTCTCTAAAATTAATTAGAATTTCACCAAAAGTATTTAAATCATTCTTATGTAAACATTTTCTACTCATTTAAGAGAAACATTATGAAAAACTTGATTTTATTCATTTATCATTCATCTAGGATAAAGAATGGTTGGATTTACTAAAGAAGAGAGAGGAATGCCTTTTTTCAATGAGGCATAACATCATATTCATTTTAGAGAAGACAAAAATCATAAAAACCATAAAATGAACAGAAAAAAGAGATAATTTCCAACTTACGAAGGAATTTGAGAGCTTTCCTTTGGCTTGATGGTTTGAGAGATCTACTCTTGTTTGAAACAAGAGTGTCCACCAATATTTAGAAGAGGGAAGGTCCAAAAACTAATGAATTATGAGTAAATTCACAGTTTTTGGCTCTTGGGAGAAGCAGGGTAACAGTGCAAAAAAACTCTATTAAGCTTCAACAAAGGGGAAGGCTTCTATTTATACGAAAAAGTGAGCCTCTAACCAAGCAAACTGATTCTAAATGGGAATCCCCATCTTGAGGTGTCAAAAATTCATCATTTCACTAAATATCTCTTCTTTTTTAACTAATATCCTTGTCCTTAGTCAACTCTTCATCCTTGTCCTTAGTCAACTCTTCATCTTATGTGAGTATTTACTCATTTTTGGGAGGATTTTCTTTATTTCTTCCATTTATCTCCTCCACACATTTGGATGAATCTGATTGGCCTCTCAAAACCTTAATTTAAAATTTTCATAAAATCTAGACTCCTAGGATAAGGC
Source organism: Cibotium barometz (assembly GCF_041138505.1). Lineage (NCBI taxonomy): Eukaryota > Viridiplantae > Streptophyta > Polypodiopsida > Cyatheales > Cibotiaceae > Cibotium > Cibotium barometz. The sequence continues at coordinate 30,524,906 of NC_141062.1, forward strand.
CTTTTGAACAGATTAAAATTTATTTCGAATGCACATTCTGAAAATCTTTTTGAACTTCTGTTTCGGGGGAACTTATTTAAATATGAAGAGATATTTTTCCATCCAAACATATCCAAAATTTGACTTATCTCTCTCTAGAACATTTTCTCTCTCTAGGCCAAAACAAGTAGAAATAAGATCTTTTATATTTCTGAAGAGGGATTTGAGTATAGGGGAAGATACTCGACATCCTGAGAGGCTGGGGAGGAATCTTACATTCTACCCCACTTAAAAAACGCGAGATGTCCTCATCTCGCATGGTGGAGTATGATCTCTTTCATCTTCTTCTTCTTCTTCAATCACTCTCAACGTTACTGCCTTGGAAGTGGACGGCCGATTTAGGAACAACTCTCTTTGACTTTCCCTATTCTGAGGTGGAGGTCTTACATTACTTTAGATTGAAACTGCAGGTTGGATAGAGGGTCTACCTCTGGGATTTCCCTAATTTTGGCGGCGCGGCGGCGGATAGAACCCTGATTACTCTAGACAGAAGGGGTTGGAGTCTGGAATCTTGATCCTCCTTGATTTTCTTGCCCTGAAAATGTTGATCCAAATGGAGTTGGGCAGAGAGAGAGAGAGAGAGAAAGAGTATGTGTATATTAAAATTTAATTAATTAAAATTATATCTATATATGTTCGTATATATAAATTTTTTATATAAATACACATATTTGGATATGCATAGGTATATGTGTCTGAATATAATAAAACATTCTATTATATATAATATATATACATGTTTGTGTGTGTGTGTGTGAGAGAGAGAGAGATAGAGAGAGAAAATGTGTGTGGTGTATGAGAGAGAGATAGAGAGAGAAAATGTGTGTGTGTGTGTGTATGAGAGAGAGAGAGAGAGTATGTGTGTGTGTGTGTATGAGAGAGAGAGAGAGACAGTATGTGTGTATATATGCATTCGTGTGCATGCGTGTGTGTAAGAGAGAGAGAGAGAGAGAGAGTTTCTATGTGTGGAAGAGTGTGGGTGAGAGAAACACAGACCGTGTATGTGTATATGATATGTGTGGGACAGTGTGTATGAGAAGAGAGAAGGGCTACATGTGCATGTGTGTGTGTGTATGATAGGAGAGAGACAAAGACAAAGAATTTCTATGTGTGAGAGAGTGTATATGGGAGGAGAGTGTGTGTGTTTGCATTAGTGTATGTGCAAGTGCGTACATGTGTGTGTGGGGAGGGAGAGATATATTTTTTTATTTTGTTTATATAAGGTTCATGCTTTTAATTTGTCTAAGTCTATGGTTGCTCTAATTTTCTTAGTTGATAAATATAATTATTTCCCAAGTGTCACAAGGATCTTGACACACACACATGCAAATATATATTATATCTAATATAATATTTTATTATATTCAACTACATATACCTATACATACATAAATATGTTTATTTATATAAATAAACTTATGTATATACACATATAATTTTTATTAATTAAATTTTAATATAGATTAACTTTTAGTGGTGGGTGGGAACGCATTAGTGAGGTGTGCTCATTATTAAATAAATGCATCTTACATACATGTAATGTCTGTATTTGCCACTCTCTCTCTCTCTCTCTCTCTCTCTCTCTCTCTCTCTCTCACACACACACACACACATGCACATGCCTCTCTCTCTCTCTCTATATATATCTCTCTCTCTCTCTCTCACACACACACACCCCCCCTCTCTCTCTCTCTCTCTCACACACACACACACACAAACACATATTTACACACCTGTAAATGCACACTCTCTGTCCCTATATACACTCTCTCATTTATAGCGATTCTTTATCTCTATCTCTCTCTCTCTCTCTCTCTCTCTCTCTCTCTCTCTCTCTCTCTCTCTCTCTCTCTTGCATGTGCACACACACACTCTATTTCTCTCTTCTCACACACATTCTCCCACACATAGAAACTCTATCTCTCTCTCTCTCACACACATGCACATACATGCACTCTCTCTCTCTCTCACACACACACACACACATGTAAATATATATATTTAGACACATATATCTCTATATATATATATGTGTGTGTGTGTGTGTACATGTATTTATAAATAGAAATATATTTATATATACACACATGCATACACAAATAATTTCAATTAAGTTTAAATTAAAGTAAATAAATAAGACCAAGTTCTAATGGTAGGGGATATGGTGAGGTGTGCTCACTCTCACAATTAGATTAAATTTTAATGGGTGAGATAAGTAGTGAAGTGTGGTCACTCTTAAATAGATGCATCTTACATGTAATATTTTTTTTATCTCTTTTCTACATGTTGAAACTTTCATCATGAAGCTCCTATTTTAAGAGGGAGGCACCTATTTAAGGTAAGAAAGGATAATCAACTCTCCTTTTGAAAATTGAGATGAGAAAATTCAAATTTGAGAAAGGGGCAGCTTGAATCGCTCCCCATTCTACTTTGGCCCTCTCGCTCCTCTCCTTTGGCCACGTGGAAAGGGAATAGCTTGTGCTTAATAAGAGTATAAATTTATATTTATATTTTATAAAAGTCTACTTATATTCTCTCTCTCTCTCTCGCTTTGTCCTCTTCCTCTTCACACCCATCTATCTCTCTCTCTCTCTAAGCATTTAATTTTAAGGGTTGAAAAAAAAACAGGTTGTTCCTAATTCTATACTCGTTGTATTTTACCAAGATGCCAAGCATGTGTGCAATTTAAAACGTTCGTGCACTGTGCAATGTAAAAGATCTTTCCACCTCGGATTCGGAGAATAAGTGCTCGTTTAACAATAAAAATAAGTGCTCCTTAAGAATAAAAAAAATAAGCCCTTCCCACCTTAGACAAGTACCCATCACGTAGAACCTAATTGGGTAGTAAAAAGTGTACCACTTTACCATGATTTCACCCGCATATCAAATCTAGAAAAAATCTGGCATTGTTTGGATACTTTTCAAGGAGCTTAAAGTAGGCCCAGAACCCAATTTTTACATACTGCCTTCGAGAGCCGCGGGCGGAAAGTTGTTTACACCCAGCCTGGAAATGGTCTTGTGGTACTCAAATACTCAAGAGTTTCTTCATAGGCCTCATACATGCTGGAACCTATAGGCATATCAAATTTGAAGTCCTTCACAGTGGTTTCCACTAACAAACCACATTAGTTAAGCATTTTTTGCACTATGTACATGCAGTAGGCTAAGCCCAGTCATTATGGGCCAATTGACTATCCACACCTGGTAAAAAATAGGCCTTCTATACATCAGTTTGTTGCAGGCATCTTACTTGATGATCTTCATATGCTAGACTAGCCACATATAAGATCTCAGGTCAAACAGACCATAACAGGGCTGTTGATCATATGCTCCGGGCATAGATTTGCACATTACATGTTACTGTCTCATCAAATGTCCACGCCTATTAATTTGAGGATGCAGATGGAGTCAGTTTGGTATGTGGCATGATAGTAGTGTTTTGAACATCCTATAGTTACCCTGTGTCAAATCTTCACCTATTTTGACTAGCAAAAACTGCTTTGAGTAGTAATTCGGTGCAACCAGGTCTTGTTTGGAAGATAACAAAGAACACTACCCCAGAAGCAAAAACCCTATTCACACCTAAGTGGTTGAAGACTCGGCATACACCGGATGACTGTACAAATTTTTATAAGGGCTGTCCATACAACAAACTACAAATACACAATATCTCACATGCCACAAGCTAAAATTAAAGCATTCTTGAAGCTGCTCAAGTACTGCCCCCACACACTTGGACAAAATCTACAAACCATCACCTAGACATGTGTACATCTAGTAAATTGAAGCTGCTAATGGAGTTGGATGGATACAAGATTTTTTACCAGGTAACAATTTAACATGACCAATGATCCTCATCAAATTCTAACCATTGGAGAGGTGGGGCCTGCTTTACAAGGTTGCAAGCTTAATTTGGTATTCAATTGCCTATTTTTGGGATAAATGATGGTAATTAATGTTCTTTAAGCTTAATTTAAGGCCTTCTTTCATTTTCCACTTTTCGATTGAGTTTGGTGATTTTTTTTGGCTATTTTTCAATAATTATAGCTATTTCACTTAATTTATTGGCCATAAAAAGTTATTTATGCAAGTGAGTTGGGTTTATTATTACAAATTACTTAATAAATAGCCATAAAGCAGTTGATTGCTTCCCTTTACCCTACCTATTCATTTTTGCATACTTTTTTTCCTCAAACACTAGAATTCTACACTCTATTGAGCCTGAAATACTCGAAGCCTACTGGCACAATATGCATGCCTACATACTATGATTTTTGAAGATTTTCAACCTGAAGCTTGCATAAAGAAAATTGATTTTCTTCTACACTCTCCTCATCCTCCGAATTGCAAAACTATTTGCTAATTAGCATCAAACTGCGGGGCCGATAAGCCAGTTAACTGGATTTACGCTCTCTTTTGCATATTTTACTCATAAAAATGAATTTTTCAATTACTTTCAATCAAAGCTTTCAGGCTGAACCCAAACCTAAATTAATTATCAATTCATAGCATATTTTTAGCCTTGCTTATGCTTTTTGATCTCCTGTTGGCTTTGATTTGCTATTTTCTATAAGTTTCTGTAAAAAAAATATTTTTTCGGGCCAAAAATTAAGTTGAATTGCATTATTTACTGCTTCTTTATTTCCAAGTCATGGCTGGTCATTAAAGATTAAGTCTATGCAATTCTTATATCCTACTTTTACATATTACAATCAAAATTACGATGTATAGCAAATATGGGGAGGTTCCGTCAAATTTTTTCAAATTTTCGGAAAGCCTGTAAATTCACTGGAATTTAAAATTTTCAGTGATGCGTCACCAGAATGACTTCAGATGTGGAATGCAAGTTTGTAGTCATGTTCCACACATGCATGCAAAACCTCGTCCCCATCTGAGACTATTCACATACTATTTTAGCAATTTATGCTAAATCAGGCTATTTCGCATAAATTCAGAATTAGCTGCATAACACAAATGATGAGGGTTGGTCACAAAGTAAAATCACTTTTATGTAAGTCTCAGTACCCTCCACATGCATACTCCACATGCATACCAAATATCATACCCATTGGAGATCACCTGCTATACCCTACACTAGGTAGCCCCTAGACCATTTTTTGGGCCAATATTGGAAAATTTGACTATTGTTTTCCAAATCAATTAGTTTCTGCTCCTACTCATAGGAAACTCTTGCATAAGTTGGAATATCCTATCCCAAACCAATGATCTCATGTTTTTGTAGCAAAAAATTTAACTGACTATTTTTAGAAAGTGGCATTTTTTGGAAAAAAAATTACATTTGACGCTAGCCGAAAAAGTCCTTTTTGACTACTTCTTGCTCTGAACAGCTATCCTTGTTACCACAACCATTTCTTTTCAAAACCAACCTCAACTCTTTATTTCTAATATTCTTCCACACTTGTGGAAGAGTGTGAAATGTTTAAGAAGGGGGAGACGTATCTTGTGAGTCTCCATCTCCCAAGATTTTTGACTACCTTTAATCAGAAGCGAAAAGGGCGCCAGAAGAACTCACCATGAAAGTGGAAAATTTTTATATCGAATCCTTGTCCAAGTTCTATGGGTTTTGGGATAGAAAACACTTTATGGGTTGCATCTCATTATCAGTACTTTCTCACTAAAGAAGCAAATTGCTAACATAAGCTGGTGAGTGTAGAAATTAAGTCTACCAGGACTCGCAAAAGCTCTATGGCAAGATAAAAAGAAACTATAAAGAAGAGGAGGCCATAATTTCCTGATTCGTCTACCTTGGATGCTGAAGGATGGGCTATATCAAACACAACTATTCAAAAACTTGGATGGTGATGTGGGTGAAAATGGAGAGAGAGTCCAGGTGCAACTGATGAAATATGGTTATGACTAGCAAAAATGGGTATTTGTGTATGCTATGCAATTCTACAAGAGCATGGAGTACAAGAGAAGCTGCAAGCCACATGACTTGGTCATTTAGCAAGCTCTTAGTCAAAAGATTATGACCCTATTCAGATTTTGAAATTCCTCAGCACCTATGATGTAGATTCAAATATGGGGATAGTGGAATTGGGAGGTCACACAATGGAGGTGGCCATTGATAGAGAACTTATTTTCGAAGCCCTCCAATTACCAGCCTCATCCCGATGCACAAAACTCACAATGGAAAGCTTGGATTTGAGTGAGAACTTAAGGAATTGGCAAAGGTTTAAATGGAAAGCTTCGATTTGAGTGAGTACTTAAGGAATTGGCAAAGGTCAAATACAAGAGAACCTTTTAATGTCATCACAGATCCAGTGCTTATAAAAGCAACCCAGGCTCTGTACATGCTTTTGCAGGTTAAGTACACAGATAGACACAATAGAATTAACCCAACACCATTGTACATGTTAGTAGATAGAAAAGAGGATGACTACGATTTTCAAATTCACAAGGATTTACAAGCTTACTACACAGAAAACAAGAATACAATAGCCAATCCATTCTTACTACATAATATTTTTATCTTTGGAGGGAGCAGCAAAGGCACTTGCTAAAAGGGGTTTGCAGATTATACCAACTCCCACGATAGAATATCCAACACCGGAAGAAAGCTGGGTTGGAGAACTTTCTAAGGAAACTCCACAATAGGACAAAGGAACAGAAGCTGCAATGGATAAAGAAAAAGGCAAATAGGTGGAAGAAAATACAACAATCTTAGAAACTCCGCAAAGTGGAGGAGCAGAGAACACAGGAAGTCCTGACACCATCCGATGAGTGGAAGAAGCAGATTCCTCTACAAGACCTTGGAAGAAGCTAAGGACCAGTGAAAACATTGAAGATCTTGAGGTTAATAGGGTTCAAGAATAGGTAGTAGCTCTGTTGTTGGGACTGGAAAGAGAGGATTCACAGGAGGATCCATGTAAAAATCTATTGAGGTTAACAAAATCCTTAGATTAGAAACTACAGAAATCTTTTACAAGTAGAAAGTAGAGAATAGTGATAAAATTATGTAGTAGCAGAAGGAACATATTACCAAGTTGGAGGCAAAGGTAAGGGAGACTGAACAACAAGATCATAGTTGACCTCCTAACACATCATGAAGAAGAAAAAAGAATATCTACATTATGGGCTGCAAATTGCAATAAGCTTAATGGAGATATGGAGAAGCTCAAAAGGAGGAATACATATTTGACAAAAGAGAAAGAGGAAACAAGTAAGGAGATATCAGCCATGAAAAGTGAAAGAAGTCAGCTCTAGGAGGCACCAAGCATCTCTCAACAACAACTCTACAAAAACATCCAAAGAAGAAAACAAGGTAGTACTAAGAAGTATTGAGAAGCAAAAGACACTTTCTTCCCAACTAGAGAGAGCACAAAAGGAATGCCTCAAATTCAAAGCAAAAGTAGAAGAAAAGATCAAAGAGCAAAGCCAGAGTCCTTTCAGGTACGACTAGCATAACTCAATGAAGGAGAGTCCTCCCCAAGAGAATAGGACCAAGGTACGCTGTTGGATATTATTGAATCAGCTCTTCGACTAGCAAAACTCAATGAAGGAGAGTCCTCATCGAGAGAATAGAACCAAGGTACGCTACTAGATACTATTGAAAATCATGCAAGTCTATTAGCTACACTAGCAGTCGCACCTAGAAACCTTGCACAAACCCAATCCTTGTTCACATCAACTCTTCTTATATCCCTCACTAGAAAATAAATTGATTTTGAGACTGCTCATATACATAAAGATATAGAGTAGATGGTCAAAAGGATGTATAGACATAATGCACCTACATTAATAATGGCCATTTTTCACAATGCCCTCTGGAGCTAGAAAATGCTAAAGACATCTTTCTAGTTCCCATTCATCCTATAGTGCTTAACTTCAGAGCATGGACTGAGAGTCTTGATGCATTCTCAGGAATTCACAGAAGATGAAGAGATAATCCCCTTAGGTTTTCCAAAAAAATCTATCATTTAATTCTCCTTGTCCCAGGGATTATATAGCTAATAGCATAACTTGGATGACTACATACGGTCTCTATGAGGCAAGGGATTGTTACAATAATCTAAAGATTATAAATAGCAAATCTTACCAACCTTTGGGGATATGTAAGTTATACCTTCTACTGTGCACCCACTTAGAAAATCTAGAAGCACAAGGCTCAAGGGAATTTGATTTTATTCACCTCAACTACCCCATACTAAAGGAAGAAATAGAGTTAGCATAAGGTATTCATGATTACTTCCAGGATAAGCCTGAAAACCCAGATGTGGATGAGGATAAGAAGAAGCAACTAAATAATTAACATATCCTGATAACATGTCTATCTTCTCAACCACTCTTGGGCGAAGCAGACCTGAAAGTCAACCAAGCAGTCTCAGGACAAGCCTACTGACCAAAAAAGAAACAAATACACCTCAAGAAGAAGTACAGATACCACCGGCTCAATATTTAGCCAGATGAAAGAAAAAAATGGTCACATATTGCTCAATGGGTAGTATATAAATTGGAGCACTTGTTCTGGAGATTGAAGGCCCAGCCTAGAAGCAGCCCGAGAAGCACTTGCTATTGATGCAGAATCTACAGCATCCATTGTGACCCTAATTTAGGATTGTGAGACTCAAACCAAAAAGGTGGGAATTGAAATACAAATTCTCTTCACCCCAGCATGGAGCAACAGATGCTGGGCACTTAGGATATCTTTCATTAAGAAAGAGAGTATTGGGAAAGTAGGAAGGAAGTGGCTGCTAAAGGAGGTACAAAACTTGGAATACACTCTAGAAAGAATCATAGAAGAAAGGCCTTAGAGTATCTGGGATATTGGCTTGACAGACAATTACTTTCTTCAGTCAATTACTTGGAATACACTCTAGAAATAATCAGAGAAGAAAGGCCTTGCAATATCTGGGATATTGGCTCGATAGGCAGACAATTACTTTCTTCAGTTTTAGTACCAGTGACACCCATGAACATTTACACAACTGTTAAAATGCTACTAAGCTGCTTCAATGTGTTAGTAGCCATCTTGTAGTTAAATTTTCACGACTTGACAAGAGAAAATATATAGACCTTAATGTCATATTTGCTACATTATGTTGTGCCCACTCTAGTCTTTAGTTTGTTCTTTGGTGATTATAGGCTTTGGTGATTATAGGGTGCAGGGTGTTAGAGATTATTTTCTCTTGCCTATACATCCATTTGTCCTCAATTTTTTAGCCTGGGCCAGGAACATTATTCTCACACAAGTATGGAATGAAAGTGATCCACCATTGGTATTGTCAGCTCCTCACGAATTATGAAATTTTTTAAGCCGCTCAGCATCATGGATTAAAGACAGCTTGTGGTGGTTATAAGTGTATGGTGTGCAAGAAGTGAGGAATGTCTACCAGCACTTGCTAGGCAAAAATAACCCTTTTACCATCCCTTGGGGTTTTTTAAACTGCTCTATAACATACACACCTATTTAAAGAATATGCTTTCAAATGGTGATAAGAGATTTAACTCCAGTCACACCACTTACACACCCAATATGAAATTGCCTTTGTCCCAGATTCAACTGTATTTAAATAAGTTATTTAATGAAATCATAGTGTTACTAATCATAAACTTCCAAGTATCCGGTTGAATCTTAATTTCCAATCATTCCTTCATCGGAGTATCTATGGCATCATTGGCAACCAGAACGCTCACCACCTGTTCACTCAGGGGCCTTTTCGATAGTTCCTAGCTCATAGTACCCGGTAATTATTCACTTATAAAAATCAAGATGGAATCCTCGTTGAAGATCAGCAAGATCAACCAACAGATCCATATAAGAGAGCTATGGACTCATCAGTTGAGGACCAGCAAGGTCAATCAACCAGATCCATACTCGGTTTCAGAAAACAACTCTTACTCCTTGTTCCAATATCTTCCACGACGCACGTGTGGGTATCTTCGGCGACCCAGAGCCCGAGCACCGTATGGTCAGCACCCTCTAGGATCCTTCGCAGGTCACCTAGCGCTTCACTCATAGGCCGCTTCCTTGGTCCCTCATCCACTGTACCGGAAGCTCACCATTTTAATCAAACCGAGGCTGGTCAAGACCTCGGCCGACCTTGCTACGCGAGACGTCCTCCATTGACTCTCCATCAAGTAGTTGTAACTTTATCAGTTAGGTCTCCACGACCTTGATCACAAGACGGTCAATATGCTTCCCCAGCATTCTTAACATAAAATAGTCATTTACAAACAGGTCATAATTAAATACAATTTCTATAATGAACTCCCGTCTTTCCACATTATCCCTCATCAGTCCACATTACTTATTCCACATTCCATTCATATGTGTACTCATTCTCATCCAATCACATCATTTTCCATCTCATCACATCAGATTCATTCATCTCACATATCATTTATTCACATCCCAATTCACATGTCACCACCTCTCATCCATTCACTCATATCGACGTCACATCATTTCACATACACATTCGCATTCATTATTCCACATACACATCCACATCCATCCATCCACTTCCACATTCACATTCATACATACACATCCATACATCCATTTTCACATCCACATTCATACATCCATATGCACATCCACATTCATATATCCACATCCCCATTCACATTCATACATCCACATCCACATTCACATTCATACATCACATCCACATCTACATTCATACATCCACACATCCATTTCCATATCCACATTCATACATCCACATCCACATCTACATCCATACATCCACATCCATACATCCACATCCACATCCACATCTATACATCCACATCTACATCTATACATCCACATCCACATCTATATCTATACATCCATTTCCTTCAACCCACATCATGCACACATCAAACCACATCATCTATACATCCATCCACATTAATCTACATCATTCACACATCAAACCACATCATCTATACATCCATCTACATCATTCACATCCTAATTCACATGACATCACATCCATTCATCCATTTACATTTATCTGATTCATATCACTTCCATCCATTCATAGAATGTAAGAGAATTCTAATTTTTTGATATAAAAATTCTTTACGCATCTAATTAGGCATAAAGACAACTTTAGTAGGAATAACACTTTTATAAAAATCCTTTTATGCATCTATTTATGCATAAATTCGATTTTAAGAAAAATAACACTTTCGAATTAAAAATAAACCTTTTATGCATTTTACTATGCATAAATTCCATTTTAATGAGAATAACACTTTCAAATAAAAATGAATCTTTTATGTATCTATCTATGCATAATTCAATTTCAATGAAAATAATACTTTTGAAATAAAAAATAAATCTTTTATGCATCTTTCTATGCATAAAATCAAAATTGATAAGAGTAACTCTTTTGGATTAAAAGTAAAATTCTTTATGCATCTATTTATGCATAAAATAAAAATTGATGAAAATAACTCTTTTGAATTGAAAATAAAATTCTTTATGCATCTTTCTATGCATAAAATCAAAATTGATGAAAATAACTCTTTTGAAATAAAAATGGATTTCTTTATGCATCCTTCCATGCAAAAAATCAAATTTGATGAGAATAACACTTTTGGATTAAAATAAATTCTTTATGCATCTTTCCATGCATAAATCCAATTTAGTAGGAATTACACTTTTAGAATAAAAGAATTCTTCTATTGCATCTTCCCATGCATAAAAACTAAATCCAATGAAAAATAATTCTTTTAAAATAAAAACTTCCTTTTATGCATCTATTTATGCATAAGTTCAATTTTAATGAAAGTCACACTTTTATAATAAAATAAATTTTTTTATGCATCTAATTTATGCATAAAATCCATTTATGATGAAAATCACTCTTTTAATATAAAAAAAATCTTTTATGCATATGTTTATGCATACATATCATTTATGATGAAAATCACTCTTTTAATATTAAAAAAATCTTTTATGCATATGTTTATGCATACAAATCATTTATGATGAAAATCACTCTTTCAATATAAAATAATTTCTTTTATGCATAAAAATCATTTATGATGAAAATCACACTTTTAATATAAAAATTATCTTTTATGCATACAAATCATTTATGATGAAAATCACTCTTTTAATATATAAAAAAATCTTTTATGCATACAAATAATTTATGATGAAAATCACTCTTTTAATATAAAAGAAATTTTTTTATGCATCCATTTATGCATAAAAATTATTTATGATAAAAATTCCACTTTTAATATAAAATTTATCGTTTATGCATATGTTTATGCATACAAATCATTTATGATAAAAATCACTCTTTTAATATATATATATATATAATCTTTTATGCATATGTTTATGCATACAAATCATTTATGATGAAAATCACTCTTTTAATATAAAAGAATTTCTTTTATGCATCCATTTATGCATAAAAATCATTTATGAAGAAAATCGCACTTTTAATATAAAAATTATCTTTTATTTATATGTTTATGCATACAAATCATTTATGTGATGAAAATCACTCTTTTAATATAAAAGAATTTCTTTTATGCATCCATTTATGCATAAAAATCATTTATGATGAAAATCACACTTTTAATATAAAAATTATCTTTTATACATATGTTTATGCATACAAATCATTTATGCTGAAAATCACTCTTTTAATATATAAAAAATCTTTTATGTATACAAATCATTTATGATAAAAATCACTCTTTTAATATAAAAGAATTTCTTTTATGCATCCATTTATGCATAAAAATCATTTATGATGAAAATAACACTTTTATAATCAAAATAACAATTTCAATATGCTTCCTTCTATGCATAGAATTTAATTCTAAAGAAAGTAACATTTTTTTAATAAAATATTTTTAATATGCATTTTTCTATACCTAGGATGAAAATAACACTTTAAGAATACATATACGATGGGAATTACTCTTTTGAAATAAAAAAGTAAAACTTATTTTTCATAATTTTAGAAAATTTTGATATAACCTCCTTTGTATGGCTGACCATTTTTCAATTTTTAACTCTCTAAAATTAATTAGAAGTTCACCAAGAGTATTTAAATCATTCTAATGTAAATATTTTTTACTTATATCAAAAAGAAACATTATGAGTAGCTTGATTTTATCTATTAATCATTCATCTAGGATAAAGAATGGTTGGATTTACTAAAGAAGAGAGGGGAATGCCTTTTTTCAATGAGACATAACATTATATTCATTTTAGAGAAGACAAAAATCATAAAGAACCATAAAATGAATAGAAAAGAGAAGAATCTCCAACTTACAAAGGGATTTGAGAGCTTTCCTTTGGCTTGATGGTTTAAGGGATCTACTCTTGTTTGAAACAAGAGTGGCCACTAATCTTTAGAAGAAGAGGGAAGGTAAAAAACGAATGAATTATGAGTAAATTCACAGTTTTTGGCTCTTGGGAGAAGCAGGGTAATAGTGCAAAAACACTATTAAGCTTCAACAAAGGGGAAGGCTTCTATTTATAGGAAAAAGTGAGACTCTAACCAAGCAAACTTATTCTAGAATTTTCCAGATCAGTTTGGTCAATTTTTGACCATTTTTAGGTCAATTTTACTCACTTTTTGGATCTGGTTGAAACAGGAGAGAGGAGAGATAAAAATATCTCATTATTGGGAGTTTAAAACTCTCCCACACATGTGAAATAGGCACCTCCTTCATGAGGGGAATTTCCCCATACTGAGGTGTCAAAAATGCATCATTTCTTCTAAATCTCTCTCTTTTTTAACTATTAACCTTGTCCTTAGTCAACTCTTCATCTTATGTGAGTATTTACTCATTTTTGGGGGATTTTTCTTTTATTCTTCCATTTATCTCCTCCCTACATTTGGATGAATCTTATTGGTCTATAGGAACCTTAATTTAAAATTTTAAAAAAATCTTGACCCCTAGGGGATAAGGCCTCTTGAACATATTATACTTGATTTCTAATGCACCTTCTGAAAATCTTTTTATACTTCTATTTCGAGGGAACTTATTTTAATAAGAAGAGATATTTTTCCATCCAAAAATATTTAAAAATTGAATTACTACTCTCTAGAAGATTTTCTTTCTTTAGGCCAAAACTGGTAGAAACAAGATCTTTTATATTTTTGAAGAGGGATTTGATTACAGGGAAAGATACTGGACATCCTGAGAGGCTGGGGAGGAATCTTACATTCTATCCCACTTAAAAAATGTGAGATGTCCTCATCTCGCAGGTGGAGTATGATCTCTTTCATCTTCTTCTTTTTCTTCAATCACTTCCAGCATTACTGCCTTGGAAGTGGACGGCCGATTTGGGAACAACTCTCTTTGACTTCCCCTATTCTGAGGTGGAGGTCTTGCATTACTTTGGATTGAAACTGCGGGTTGGATAGAGGGTCTACCTCTGGGATTTCCTTGATTTTGGCGGATAGATCCCTAATTACTCTGGAAGGAAGGGGCTGGAATCTGGAATCTTGATCCCTGATTTCCCTGCCCTGAAAACCTTAATCCAAAAGGAGTTGGGCAATCCATACTGCGATGTCCAAATCCTTGACAGTTATAGCATTTCACTCTCTTGTTCAAGGGTGGAACTTCTGAAGTTGAATTCCAGGGGATTGAGTTTTAGAAAAAGGACATTTCTTCCATTCTGGAACTCCCATATCCTGGGTTTGACCCTGATATCTCTTAGGCGGCGGAGAAAGGTTGAAATCACCTTCTGGGAATAAAAACCTTTTGAAAGGTGATGGTGCTGGCTTTGGCGGGACTTTGACATCAAAGGCTTTGGCAAAAATCCTTCGCCATTCTTACTGCTTCGGCCATTGAGATAGGTTTGGCATTCTTGACTAAAGTATCCAATGGCTCGTTCATTCCCCGAATGAACTTGGCCATCAGTTGCTCTTCATCCAATTGAGGGGAATATTTAAGGAGAAGGGCAAAAGCCTGATGGTACTCTTCAATTGTCCGGTTTTCCTGCTTTAGTTCCAAGAACTCATTCATCTTAGTTTCCAGAAAGCCTGGGGGACAAAACCTCTTTCTGAGGAGGTAAGCCTTGAGATCGGTCCAGGTTTGGGTATTTCGGTCGAGACGGTTTGTCTCGTAGTGATTCCTCCACGTAACCCTAGCCGTTTCCACAATCTTTAACCTGGCGAGAGCCATCTTGCTTCTCTCATTGTAGCCAGTTACATCAAAATATTCCTCCATGGCCTCAATCCACTTTTCTACAACTTCACCTAACTGTTTCCCTTCACCCTTGAAGGGACCAGGCTGTGAACTATGAAGAGTTTTACGAACATCTAGGTCGAGCTCTTCTTCATCAAGTTAGGGGTTAACATTTCTACCACGACGACCTCGATCCATATTCCTATCAATATGAAAATTCTTGTTAAGTTTCTTTATTTATGATTCAATTCGATTTTTGATTCAACTCATTCTGGGGTTCTTTAAATAGGTCGGCTCCCCACCTAATCATGGGGTAAAGATACTCATATAGAACGCATTATCAGATAACAATTCATTCAGAATATCTTATTCATATCTTTAACACAATAATGGTCCATCAGACTGAATTTTTCCATCTGAACAGTCCTCCATGGGGATTTCAATTTTACAGATTTTTAATTTATCATCCCTTAACTTGATCCACTGATCAAAAGTTAACAGTAGTAATTTGCCAGCACAATCCACTAATCTCATAGTGATTTGCTGAAGTCATTAACGTCATTCGAAAAAAGCAAAAAGTGCTGGGCTCGCTGAAGCTCCCGCCCCCCTCCCTACTCGCGCTACCTGCACACCTGCGCCCCCCGTCTGCCTGCCTGCTCTTTCCTCATGCCCCCCCTCATTCCTCGTGCCTCCCCTTGTCCCCCGTGCCTGCTTTTGCTTCTGCGCCCCCCTCCCTCGCTGCACTGCCCACCGCCCCTCCTTTTTCTCCCCCTGCCTGCCTTCGCTGCTGCGCCCCCCTCCCTCGCTGCATTGCCCGCCGCCCCTCCTCGCCTTCGCGCCCCCCTTCTTTCGTGCCCTCCTTCACTCTGCAGCGCCCCGCCCCCCCTCCGCCAGCTCTTTCTCCACCCCTCTCCTCTTGCGTGCAGCTCCGCCCCCCCCTAGGGTTTCTCCTTAGCCACTTCACCCCCCCTCCTTTTTCTTACTGACTTCCGCCCCCAGGGGTTTTTTTCTCCGGCCTTCGTCTTTCGCCTCTCTGTGTGCAGCTCGGTTCTTGCAGGATTTTCGCTTTCGCCTCGCCTTCGCCATAGCTTCAGACACTGATGAAGGCTCCTCCCGCCCTGCCTCTCAGAGGGACTCATCCGCAGCCCCCTCGCCCGCCCCCCCTGCTGAGGACACCCCCATCAGGCTTTCTCTTTCGCCAGAATAGGAAGCGAGCCTCACCGCACAGGTGGAATGCCTCCAGGCTCATTCCACCATCTGCCGTATAGTCGGCACTCGCCCCAGCAGAGGGGAGATCCGGGATCTTCTCCAGGCCCGCCTTCTTGCAGATGTGGGCAAGATCCTGGACATACAACTACTGGGCCGTGGACATTACCAGATCGAGTTCGAGACCACCCAGAGCGTGGCCAAGGTCCTTGCCATGAGTCCCCTTGACATCAAGGGTGCTCGGGCTTTCTTCAGACCTTGGCAGCATGGCTTTGACCCAGCAGCAGCGGGGCTGAGGAGGGAGAGCGCCTTTTTCATGTTACAGTTTGCTTCCCTGGACTCCGCCGAGAGTATCTTCCGCTCCTCTCTAGGCTAGGAGCATTGGTGGGCTCGGTACTAGAGACTGGCCCCACAGCAGCTTCAGTGGTGCCAGAGCAGCTGAGCTACCTTCGGTCAGAGTTTTGGTGTCTGACATCTCCTCCCTTCCTAAGGTCATTCAGCTACCTAGGATAGGGGGGGATGGATTGATCAGAGAGTGGGGTTCTCGGGGCTCCCAAACCAGTGCTTCATTTGCAGGCAGGTCGGTCATCTGGCCAAGGCCTACCCTCTCGCAGGAGACCCCGACCCTCACCACAGCAGCAGAGCAGGCCCCTGGTGGCCCGCCCACAGATGCGGCTCGGCAGGCTGCCTCCGGGACACCTGCTCAGGCCACAGAGACCTCGGAGTAGCAGCCTGGACAGGGGCACCGCCGAGGGAGACAGCCGCCCCGCAGCAGCACACTCAGAGACCGCTGTGCAGCAGCAGCCACAGTCTCAGCCTCACTGGGTTCTCGTGAGGAACAGCTTTGCTCCTCTCCAGGAGGAGACCCCTGCGGCGACGACTGAGGACCAGGAGATGCCAGCACCCCCTCCTTCACCCCCCCCACCCCCGTCCCCTCCCACCGCCTTGCTTCCACCTTCACCTCCTCCCATCCCCGCTCCGGTTTCGGCAGCGGCTCCCTCTCCACCCCCCTCGCCCCCCCCTCCTCCCCCCCGCCCGCCTCACCTTCCGGGAGGCCCTGGCAGTCCCCTGGCACTCACCTGCAGTCCGGAGGGCGCTGAGCACCGACCTCGCTCGAGCACCACAGAGGAGACCTACCATGCCGATTCGGGCTTCATCACGGATATCATCTATCCGCAGTCGGCTGAGTTGCCTCGGCATTAGACAGCGCTCGGAGGCTTTTGATTACGCCTTCACACGGCTTTTTGGAGCAGAGGGCCCCCATGAGCCCGTACCCATCCGAGTTCATGTAATGATACCTCCGCGGCCCGCGGGGAGGAGGCACTTGATTCAGCGGTGGCCTTCTCATTCCCTCTATGTGGCCCTTGCGACCGGGAGTGGACTCTAGAGCTCGCTCTTAGCACTTTGAAGACTGAGGCAGTTTAGATGTGATAGGCCAACTATGGGAGTTGGCCTATCACATCATGTGAGTGATCTGGAGGTGACAGATGTGATAGGCCAACTATGGGAGTTGGCTCATTTTTTCTTGGATCCCGGGAGTGTGGATGCCTCAGGGATTCGTCATTTGGTCGTTCGCATAGTGGCAGACTTAGCACGCGACCCTGGATATGTATGTATACACGAGGTTGCTCTGTCAGAGCGGGAGGCAGTCGCCATGGGCCACAGCCACTGGTGCCTGATCCGTGATTCTTGCAGTACACCGGGTGGGCAGATTCGCAGCCGCTCGGATGGGGACTACTCTCCATCCAAGCCGCTTGCGAAGGCCCGGCGGGCAGCTGAGACAGCATCCACCTCAGTAGGTCATCCATGAGGATCATCTCATGGAATGTACAGGGCCTTGGCGGAGCACATTTTATATGCTATCATGGTTGCTTGAGGCAGGAGCTTTGGAGATGCCTGGTTGGTGGCAGCATTGATATTTTGATGATGCAGGAGCACCACTTGGGTGAGAGCAGGATCCAGAGATATGGTTCATTGATGCCTGGTAGATGGGACACCTTTTGGTCGGCAGGTTTGGTCCTTTGGGTGGACAGGGAGGAGTATGCATGGTCATTGCAGATGTATGGTGGTAGGCCATTGTGGATCGAGGGATCATTGTGCCTGGTAGAGCACAGTATGTCATTCTGAGGATGCATGATGAGCTATTGGGCATGCTCAACGTCTATGCGCCCAATCATGCTAGTGCCAGAGCAGAGTTCCAAACCCAGGTTACGGATGCATTGCCAGAGGCCGCACATTGGTGTGTCGGGGGAGACTTCAACATGCTTGAGGACCCGGCCGATAGGGTGGGAGGCAGTCATGTTACAGTGCACGGTACGGAGCTTGCAGCTTGGGACCGGTTTTGCATGTCACTGAGGATCACTGATACATGGCAGCATGGGGCCTTCTCCCGCTCTCAGGACAGTCTTAGTTTCTCTCGATCGAATTGCCGGCAAGGAGGGACTAATCTATCACGGATTGATCGCTTTTATGTGGGCGACTGGTTAGGGGAGCGAGGGGGCTCCGTCGGCATTCTCGTTGGCACATCATTTTTAGATCATTCGCCAATTATCTTGACATTGGAGGAGAGGACATGGGAGCCCAGCTTGCAGTTGAGGATCCCAGAGAGGGTACTTACAAATCCCAGTCTCGCAGAGGACATTGAGAGGATTTGGCAGGATAGTCAGTGCTCTGACCAGGATGCAGCAGGCCAGTGTGCCCAGGGACTCATCGAGCTTAGCTCTTTTTTGCACGCTGCAGCTTTGACATTGCTGGGAGGAGAGATTCGCGAGCGGGAGCATCAGCTGCCCTGAGACGCAGCCTTGCTTCACTACAGCGCCTTCAGGAGCAGCAGCCTGCATGTGAGTGGGTGGCATCACAGCTGAGCCAGGCACACCAGGAGGTTAGAGAGGCAGAGGAGCAGAGACATGAGTTTTACTATCGTCGTCAGGCCTCTCAGTGGACGCAGCTTGGTGATAGAGTGACTAGGGAGTTTTTTGAGATCACTGGACCCCGCCATGCTCGAGCAGGAGTCCGTCAGCTTGGGAGACCGGATGGATCGGTAGCTTCTAAGCCCGAGGAGATCAGAGCCATTGCCACTGCATTCTATAGAGGCCTGCTTTCAGCGGAGCCAGCCACCACTGAGGATCGAGATGCTTGCAGACAGGCTGTGTGGGCCCATGTGCAGAGGAGGGTCACAGATCGTATGCGTACAATTCTTGGTGTGTCTCTTTCAGAGATTGAGCTTTCCGAGGCCTTGAGGGTCCTGCCGTGACATAGTTGCCCAGGGGAGGACGTCGGCCTTTTTTATGCGCTATTGGGACCTTTTTGGGCCAGGCCTCTGCAGGGGCTTTCAGTATGTTTTGGACACTGGGGTGATGCCACAGAGCTTTTCAGAGGGCTTGATCTTTCTTATCCCCAAGGGGGAGGGAGTATCAGATGATATTCGGCATTGGAGGCCTATTACGATCCTCAATACTGTCTACAAGGTCTTAGTAAAGGCCTTGAGTTTGAGGATCCAGCCCTTCCTGGGGGAGTTGATTCATGCTACCCAGACAAGATTCGTCAAGGAGCGCAGTATCCTTGACAACATCTTTACTTTCTGGGAGGCGACGGCCCGAGCTAGATCTCTTGGCGAGGACTTGGTCGTGATGCTTCTCGATTTTGAGAAGGCATATGATAGAGTTGATTGGGGTTTCTTAGAGGGCACTATGCTTCGCCTGGGCTTTGAGCCAGGATGGATCAGAGGGGTGGCGGCTCTGTATTCCACAGCTCGTAGCCAGGTGGTGTTGATTGCAGGAGGACGGGGGCCGAGTTTTGAGCTGACCAGATCAGTCCGTCTCAGGGGTGTCCCCTCGCCCCTTTTCTTTTTCTCTTCTTTCTGGAGGCTATGAGCATGTATTTGACGGTAGAGGAGGTTGGTTTGAGAGGACTCCACTCCCAGTCGGGGGGAGGACCTGCTCGATGCAGAGTTTGCGGACAACACGGGCTTATTTTTGCATGGCCAAGAGGCCAATCTTCTTCGAGCAGAGTAGTCGCTCTAGGTTTTTAGTGCAGCTTCGGGAGCATTGATCAATTGTTGGCGCAAGACAGTGGCCTTTTGGATCAGTAGTACTCCCACTCCGGCATGGAGCCCGGACCCCGGTTTTAGATGGATTCCTCCTAGCACAGCAGTGCGGTATTTGGGATGTCAGATTGGACTAGATTTGTCACCTGAGCAGCAAATTGCCCCGCTTCTTTTGAGCATTCGTCGAAAGAAGCTTTTGTATTGGAGTACAGCTCGACTATCCTTGGCTGGAGGGTGGTGGTGGCAAATCAGGTGCTATTAGCGACCATGTGGTACATTACGTCTTGCTGGATCTTCTCGAGCTCTTGCATCAGCCAGGTACAGAGGCTGATCAGGAACTTTCTTTAGTCTGGGCGGGACGGTCAGCCAGCCCGGGCAAAGGTTGCATGGGCAGTTATTACACTTCCGCTGGCTCAGGGAGGCTTGGGCATTATAGATCCAGTCGATCAAAGTAGAGCCTTATTGGGGAAGCTTATTGTTCGGGGGCTGCTTCCAGGCGCTGAGCCTTGGAAGGAGCTTCTCTTGCAGCGGCTGCAGGCTCGGGCTTCCCCAACAGGGGGCACTTGGGCACCAGAGATTCGCTGGATCTTCATAGAGATGAGGAGAACGGGCCTCAGTAGAGGATGGGAGGACAGATTCGCTTTGAGCATCCTGAGAGCTTGGGAGCTGCTAAGACCGGGGCTCTCTCAACGGCCTCCTTCTTGTGATGAGGAGCGGACCAGACAGCCGCTCATCTGGAGCCCAGCGATTCGCACAGAGCAGGGTCATATGCTAGGTTCTCGGCCTCGTCTAGCCTAGGGACCATTAGCGGCGGCAGGCCCAGCACGTAGTTTTGGAGACTGGCAGGCCTTCTGCAGTCTCCCAAAGGAGTTCCAGGTGGAGAGGCTGAGTCACTTCAGAGGGGGGTTGATTATGAGGGATGATATTCAGGAGGCACTCACAGAGGAGTGGTTCATGCCTTTCGAGCTAGTGGCCCCACGGTGGATGGGAGCCTTTACACAGTTGGAGATCCTGATTGCTGTCAGAGCTTGCACTGAGGATGGCAGATGCCTCTACTATGAGATTCAGCATGAGGGCAGACTTCAGAGAGTGGAGGTGGAGTCGCCTTTGGTTGCAGAGTGCACCTTTCAGAGGATACGGGTAGTGGCCGCCGCTTCTCGGAAGTGGCATATTGATCTCGACCCTGAAGATGTGCTCCCGGATTGGCGCATATGGGCATATGCAGCGCGCCCCTTGGCCCGGCTACAGTGGGACCTTGGGGAGTACGAGTGGCATGATCCTTATGCATCCCTTGAGGCCACAGAGATCACCTTTTTCCAATATACAGTTTGGTTGGGGTGGCATATTTTGACGGCGAGGAGGATGGTCTCTCCAGCTGCAGCAGGGCATTGGCGGCTTCTACAGGGACTCTCACAGGAGTTCCTAGAGGATTTTTGGGCTTGGCTCTGGGCTAGTCGCCGACGCAGGATCTCGACTTTCCAGTCTGGTCGCCCACAGGGGCTCAGCAGTTGGCACCTGGCTTGTTTACAGCGGTCTTCCGGCGGCCTGCGTCCGATGCAGCCACCCTATGGAGACACAGCGACATTGCCTTTGGGATTGCCCTAAGGCGCAGCAGATTTGGCTGCGGATGCTGCATATTCTGGCCCCCCTCTCTCCAGAGGGTATGTTTACGTGGGGTGCCACTGCTTGGTCGACTTCGTCAGGGCCTGCTATGGGCTATGAGATGGAGCAAGACAGTCAAGCCATCAGATTCATTAGGGGCCAGCCTCGCCTGGTTCCGGCACCGGATTTCTCATCCGCCACCAGCTGGACACAGGAGAGGGATTTACGATGGGAGCTCCTCAGCAGCCTCACCATATGGTTCACTTGGAGGGCCCGGTGTTTCACGGCCTCGCCTGGTTCCGGCACCGGATTTCTCATCCGCCAGCTGGACATAGGAGAGGGATTTACGATGGGAGCTCCTCAGCAGCCTCACCATCTGGTTCACCTGGAGGGCCCGGTGTTTCACGGCCTTTGAGGGGAGACTGGAGCCACCAGCAGAGACTATACGGGGGATTTGGCAGGAGTTGATCCACACCCTACGAGGACAGTATGACCGCATCCGCCGGGGCGACTCGGGGATGAGGCGATCTTGCGGCGCCAGGCCTTTCACACCACCTGGCGCAGCGGCCCCTTTTATACCTTACACACGAGATCCCCCCGTTGGCATTACAGGCCACCTGTTTGGCTTTCCCCCCCCCTATTGTATGATTTAGCCCCTCAGCCCTTTGTACTGATGCTTATATTTTGCAGCATCTAGGGAGAGTCTCCCGGGCTGCCTTGCTATATTCACTACTCTGCTTCTCTTATGAGCAGGAGAGATCTTTTGTAGCCCTACGGGCGTTTTTATATAACTAATGAAAGGATCTTTTCTCGAAAAAAAAGTCATTAACGTCATTCCAGTTATGAACATCATCATAGGGACATCCCATTCATCCTCATTGTGGTTTTGCTCAACTTATTACATTTCAACTAAATTTTAGGAATCATCATTTTTCAATCAGAATCCAAATCAACTCATCAGTTCACAACCATAATTTAAAAATCATATCAACCACATTCAAATTCATCATCAGAACCCCTTTTTAAGCATTGGCCACTCAATTTGCTTTTTGCTCTCAAAATCCACAAACTTGCAATCCCAAAATAGTGCTAGTCCAATAGAATAATAATTAGCATTTGTTTCAACCAACAAAAGGTTTACTTGGATCCACAATCTGGAGTATATAAGTTGTAGCCACATGTTTTATCTCATTGAAACATCTATCTAAATCCTTCATCCATTCTACAAGCTTTTATACTTATTGATAGTTACCTTTTTTCACCCCTTTTGAAAGATTAAAAGAAAAGGTAATGCAATCTTTACATAATTCTAGATAAAATTATGGAAGGAATTTACAAATCCAAAAAAGGATTTAATCTAGGTTATTGTCCTAAGAATTGGTCTTTCACACACCTTTTTGATTTTTTCAATCAATACAGACACCGTTAACAATAATAATGTGTCCTAGGTATGTCAGCACTTGCTTTAAGAATGACATGTACTTTATTTGCAAATAATATTTCTTTTTTGAGAATATCTAATACAATTGTCTAATTTTGAGCGTGTTCCTCTCAAGGGTCATACTATACGCATTGATATCATCTAAAAAGACTATCACAAACTTTCTCCGATATGGATGAAAGATATCATTCATCGTCTGCATGATGCGAGAAAGTTATTGGTGCATTTGTGAGTCAAAATGGTAATACCAAGAACTCATAATGCCCATACATGGTTTTAAAACCAATGTTAAATGCTGATGATGGTCAATTTTAAGCAAATAAATTATTAATTTTTTGAAGTAAATGAAGTAGTTTTTTTTTCCATTTTGGTAGTTTTTAAAGCTAAAATTAGAAAAATGACTTATTTTAACAAGTTTTATTCATTTTAGGAGTTTTCAAATTAGGGATTTATTTTAGGGATCACACTTATTTTTAGGGTGTATGGTTCATCTTTGAGCCATTTTCATGTATTTCAATTAAAAACATTATATTTTTAATAAATCGATGGAAGCCCATAATGTATTGTTAAATTTAATAGGAGAGTGGGAATCCATAAAAGTGAGTAGAATTAGCAAGTATATCAAAGTAGGGCCATAAATGAGCAAGAAATGCCCATTTTTGGGTTCATGGCCACTTGAGACATGAAAGGGTGCATTTTTTGTATGTAGTGTTCTTCAATTTCAAGGGAAGGAGGAGCTTGTAAGGAGGGCATCACCATTTTGGAGGAGAGGGAGATGGAGTTAGATATGTCAGAATCGTGCAAGGAGATACTCAATCTTAGGGTTTTAGGCCATGCCAGATGAAATGGAAGTATCTATTATTCATTTTGAGGTTTGTAGGAAAAGTTATTAGTAATCAAGGATAATCACATTTTTTAAATCAAGAATAATTGGTTTTATGAGAGGAGATACTCATTGATTAGAGAAATTGGAGATGGATTAGTACTGAAAAGGAGCACAAGAGTAGGATTCTAAAGTACTCAAACAACACATTCCCTAGTTCCATTGTTGCAATCCTAAATGCTAAGTGCCAAAGCTTAAGGTTCTGATTAATATGTCGTGGGGTTTTAGGTTATGCTCGTATTCAGCTTCCCAAGGGAGGCCTTCCAATTGCTGTGTGTAGCACCTAGCTCGAATGGTAGCTTCAATTTCTTGTCACCAAACAATGTTGATGGCTTGACCAAGGACAAGTATCTTTCACAACAAGAAGCATGTAGGTGAAGAAGAAAGCCCTCAAACTCACACTCACTCTCTCACTCACACATAAGGGATAGAGGAAAGAAGAAGAAGCAAGAGCTTCTCAATTCTCACACAAGGGAAGATGAGTTATCCTTTATACAAACTTATTAAGTGGTTGGGCACCCGGGGCACGGGTGGCCACTGAGTAAATCTATCATCCAGTGTGTGCTAGACTACTAGTATACATGTGAACTCGATGCCAACATTACACTTAGCTCGGTCATCCCTTGTTTACATCGTGTGTAGCTCATTAGAGTGGAAAATCATAAGTTGTGCATTAAGTGCCAAAAACTACTCGAGCGAACAAATTACAAAGTAATCCAAATTAATAAAACATTTGATGCCAATCACTCGTAATTACTCCGAATGCTTCAAAGAAAATCCGATGGGGCCTGTCAAAGTTGTCCACCTAGTTAACCACCATAAATGGGGTTAACATCTCCCCTTTCTTGATGTAGGATGTAGAAGAAGCTATGGGACATGAACGTTTGACTTGAGAGTTTGTCCACGTGTATCGATAAAGTGCGTCACGAACCTTTGATGCAACTAGATTTGTTGCTTGTAAATGTCAACTTTCAAGGTCTTGATATGTATGTGGAGTGGATTTTGCTACAAGGTTCCAAATGGCAAGTGCACAGGTAGAAACAAATAAAGAGTGCCTATTGCATATGCTTGAAAAATGCAAGCACCTATATGCTTCACAAGAAGAAAATAGAATGTTGTGAAAGTAAAGCATATTTATGGGTTCTTCAGGTGATAGGTTGTACCTTGGGCCAGTGTTACCACTGCCAAGGTCCCCGCATTCGAAGATGTCACTGAAGGGCTTTTGCTGGCGAGGTTTCAAAGGAATCTCATTTCTTTTTTTCTTAATAAATAGGAGGTGGAAATGTTTCTAAGAGGTTGTGCCTTTTCCTAGTGGAACTTCTCAAGTCCAAACTCATGGCTCCTAGGACCTGGGATTATGTTCTTAGAGACCTTAGTTAGAGAACCTCATGAAATTGTGGATTTTCACTAAGTACAAAAAATACAGTTGGTAGGGAGGCTTTTTGAGGGTTTCATTCACCACAATTTTGGAGAGCTTATAGATAAGTTCTCGAATCTCCCAAATTGTTATGTATGTCTATTTTTCCTTCAAGTTTACCTCATGATTATCAAAATAAGGTAAGATATAACATAACTAAGTCCTCCTGAGGACACATTGTACTTTGCACATATTTACCGTGATACAATTGCAACTACAAAGAAGAACACTACAGGTTCTTCTGACCAGAGAAGTGCAATGAAGAAGAAAAGAAAAGGGAAGAGAAACCACCAAACAACAGCAACAACAACCTCTTTGAGGCCTAGAGAAGGGGTAGCCTTCTGTGCACGCCTCATCTTTGGAGAAATCTAACCAAAGTCTCTTGGTAAGAGGGCTCGATCAAATTCTACGTGGTGACCCCTAATGCTTGCAAGGGGGCATGCTTTAAATGTCACAAACAAGGCTACTATTCTTTTAATTGTCCATTTGATAAAAAGTCTTCAGGTGGTGGTGGTGGTGGTGGTGGTGATGGTGGCAAAGCAATTTCACATACAAAAGGCAACTATGCTTTTAATCATCCAAAGTATTTAGGTGGTGGTGGAGGTGGTGACAAAGTAATGCAGCCACCACCACTAGTGCACACTCACTTAGTGCAAACAAGTATTATTCTAAGTAATCCACTCATTCATTCTATTGATGTCTATTCTTTCAATAAAAACTATGAGAATTGTTGTTTTTGACATGGGGGTGTTTAGTCCACATCACCTTATCCGGATGATGGGTGGTTATGGGATCCCCTGTATACATCCCCCTATACATGTTTTATTTGATGATGGTAGTACTCACAACTTTATTGATGCTTCTCCTATCTAGAGATTATGTATCATGGTGGCATCGAGTGACCACTAATATGTGGTTAATCTTTCTCAAGCATGTGTCAGTGTTGCCAAACGAAGGTTCCTTCGGTCACTTTGAAGATTCAAGATTATAAAGAAGACCTTTCGTTCCTTGTTATGTGCCTTGATAACAACATAGATATATTACTTCATATGGATGTTTATTTTTAATCAATAAATTTATTAATTGATTGGCTTAGTTGATGCAAGTGTAGATCATTGGATTGGATAATGGAGATGAGCTGGTGTTGGTTAGGAATATCTTAAGATGACCAATTTTTTAATATCAACAAATAATATTTGATTTTGTGATGGCAAGCGCCATTAATTTATTTGGAGGCTATTCATATTTCTTAGCAATGTGTATATGTTAATTGGGACTTGTGAAAGCTCCCTTGTGCATATTTTATTTTTTAAGACGTGCACTTTTATAAGGTTCAAGGTTCACACCTATTTTTAAAAGAAGCCTAGCTTGCACGCTCAAGAAAGCTATTTTTGAAGCAAGCTACTTTTGAAGAATACCAATCTTGAGTGAAGAAGTCGACATTTTTGTGAAGCATACTATTTTTTAGCCCCAAAAGCTACCCATGAAATATATTTAAGTACACCAAGAGAAAGAGTGGGCTCACTCTTGTGTGGGGGAAAATTGGACCCAATATTGTCTATTTAGTATTTTGTTTGTTCTATTTATCTTCAATATTTTATTTATTGCAATCACTATTATGGGTTCATGTCAACCTCCCACATTATTATTTGTGCATCTTCTCTAAAAAAAAGAAATTGAAGTGTTTCCAGATTCAAAATGTTATTTCTATTCTAGTTGTTCTCCTCAACATGAAGTTGATGTTTAACATGCATTAGCTACTAGGGCTATAAGTTCATCTCTAGGGAAGGGAGAAAAGAGTGATTCTATTCTTCTTGAGAGACTAGTTGTGGGAGATCAGCCGGCTAGTTTAAGATCTAGTACTATTTCTATGGTTGGATCGAAGGGAGTGGACCTTTGAAGTGTGTATTCTCATAATGGAAAAAACACTTTCAAGAGATTATGTCTGAATTTTCATGTGTTTCCAAAGGAAATACCTCTTGATTTACCTTCGAGAAGGGGTGTAGAAGACCATAGGAAGATTTTTTTGAGAGATTATGTATGTATTTTCCTGTGTTTCCAAAGGAACTACCTCTTGGTTTACCTTTGAGAAGGGGTGTAGACCATAGGATAGGATTGAGCTATTACCGCAGCTCAATGAGTATTTAGGTGGCTACTTTATAGGTTAATCTAGATTGAGGAGGATGAAGTTTCTAGACAGCTTTAGGAGTACCTCTTATAGGTCATGTAAGACCTAGTAAGTCGTTGTGGGATGCATGTAAGTTTTCATGGGACAAGAAAGATAAGACTAAGAGAATGTGTGTTGATTACAAGGCTTTAGGAGTACCTCTTATAGGTCATGTAAGACCCAATAAGTCGTTGTGGGATTCATGTAAGTTTTCATGGGACAAGAAAGATAAGACCAAGAGAATGTGTGTTGATTACAAGGGTCTTAAAAAATTTATTGCTAAGAATAAATATCCTTTGCCAAGGATAAAGGACCTTATTGATCAGCTTTGTGGAGCCTGATACTTAACGAAGGACATGTTGCCGTCAAATTAGGATATTTAAGGATGATATCTTTAAGACTGGTTTAAGATTGTTTAAGATTGGATATTTAAGGATGATGTTGATTGAATTTAGGACTAGATATGGGCATTATGAGTTATTGGTTTTGCTATTTAGACTCACGAATGCATCGGTAACTTTCCAACATATGATAAATTATTTATTTCATCCACATCTAGGAAAGTTTGTTATTGTCTTTTTAGACGATATCCTTGCCTATGCTCAGCATTTGAGATTTGTGTTAGATATTCCAAGAAAAGAAGTCATGTTTACTAAAGAAAGAAATATTTTATTTCTTTAAACAAGAGTTGTTGGGCCTTGGACACATTATTACTTTTAATGGTATCCACATTGATCATGAGAAAATTAGGAAGGTCTATGAATGACCAGTCGTAAAGACCATTATCCAAGTCAAATCCTTTTTAGGAATAGTCAACTTTTTCTATGCATTTATTTGGAATTATGCAAAGATTGCATTATCTTTTGGATCTTTCAAAAGGGTAGAGAAAGGCAAGTAAAATAAGTACAAGCCTATTGAGTGGACTAAGGAGTTGGATGGATTCTTTAATGAATTGAAATAACAAGCAACCAGTTCTCCTATGCTATAGATTGCGGATCCAAGTAAACCAGTTGTGAAAATGGATGCCAATGAGTATGCTATCAAAGCTGCACTATTCTAGGATGGTAGGCCATTTGCTTTTGAAATTAAAAAGCTCATTGACCCTTAGATAAAGTGGCCTATGCATGAGAAAGAGAATTTTTCCATTATTCATACTTTGAAAAAGTTATTCATGCTTTGAAAAAGAGCTGTACTGTTCTAGGATGGTAGGCCAGTTGCTTTTGAAAGTAAAAAGCTAACACTAACCCTCACATAAAGTGGCCTACACACGAAAAAGAGCTTTTTGCTATTATTCATGCTTTGAAAAAGTGGAAACATTATCTTTATGGCTCTACTTTTGTGGTATTTATGGATAATTCATCTCTAAAATAATGGAGACATTATCTTTATGTCTCTATTTAGTATTTGTGAATAATTCATCTCTAAAATACTTTTGTAATTCTCTAGAGTTGAGAGGAAAAAACCCTTGTTGTTATGAGATTATGCAAGAGTTTGAATTTAAGATTCGTTATTGGAAAAGATCTAGCAATAAAGTAGCACCGATGCTTTGAGTAGAATCGACCATGTGAATCAACTTTCATCTATTAAGATTTAGTCTGATCTATTTGACTCTCTCAAGGGCTTGTATCCCCGTGATGGATCCTTTGGTAGAATCTATCATATTGTCCAATGTGGAATGACCCCTATTTCTATTAGTATGAGGAAGTATTATATTCAAAATGGTTTGCTCTTTCAAAAGGGAAAGGTCTGCGTACCCGATGTTGATGGTGCAAGGAGTCGCATCATGTTTGAGTGTGATGACAAGCCTTCTACTGGGCATCCGAGTGTGCTAAGGACTAAGTATTTGGTAAGAAGAGACTTCTTCTTGGCTAA
The DNA here is from genome assembly GCF_041138505.1 of Cibotium barometz. NCBI lineage: Eukaryota > Viridiplantae > Streptophyta > Polypodiopsida > Cyatheales > Cibotiaceae > Cibotium > Cibotium barometz. The sequence continues at coordinate 30,554,701 of NC_141062.1, forward strand.
AGTTTAAGGTTAATGTTAAACTATATGTTCAAAATTGCGAGCAATGCAAAGTCAATAAAAGATGAGTGCTCGAGATGTGTGGTGGCTTGTTGATACCCTTCCAAGGAAATACCTGAAAAGAAATGGTAGAGTATTTCTACGGATTCTATGGTTAGATTACCACAAACTTTGAGAGCGAAATAATGTCATTTGGGTGATCATTGATCGAATCACTAAGTTGGGTTGGTTCATTCCTACAAAAGAGAAAAGTTGAGCTGTATAGTTTGCTCATTTATTTATTGAGAAGTTGTTTAGCCTTTATGGCTTACCACAGCTGATATTGTGAGTGATCGAGATTTCACTGGACATTTCTAGCATAAAGTATTCAAGAAATTGGATACTAAGTTGAGTATGAGTTAATCTAACCATCTCCTGAGTCAGATGGGCAGACCGAACGTGTAAAATCAGACCATGGAAGATATATTGTGTGCATATGTCTCTTTGAGACACTCTGATTGGGAAGATTACCTTCTATTAGTAGAGTTTGCTTACAATAGAGCTAAGGATTCTGCTACTAATATGAGTCCTTTTATGCTCATGTATGGCTTTTATCCTAGAGCCCGGATAGAGAAAGTCCATACATGAGTCCTTTTATGCTCATGTATGGCTTTTATCCTAGAGCCCGGATTGGCTTAGAGAAAGTCCAAGTTGGTGCTGTGGTTGATTTTTTGAAACAACATGCAATTTGCAAACAAGAGGGAGGAACATAAATAGTGTGCAAGACAGAGTACAGTTTTATGCCAACGAAAAGTGATCTTTATGCGGGTGTCTACCTTGGTGGGTGGCTTACAGGGATTTTATATTCACGTGATCACAAGATTTTTTTTGTTAATAACACTTGTGAACATGTTATTCACATGTTCACATGTTTTCATGTTCTCAAAATAGCAGGTTACCAGTGACCTGGTAACCTGTCGAAGCCCGCCGGGCTTTTTGTTTTCCCGGCGGGCCCGCCGGGAAAATCCATTTTCCCGGCGGGAAAAAAAAGTTAAAAAAAATGGTCAAAATATATTCATGTTCACAGTCATTCCTACCATTTTTGGGCCTTCTGGACTCATTTGTAATGTCAAAAGTTCAAAATTCTTTGTACAAAAAAAGTTATCTCTAAATTTATCACCTTAAGCTCGATTACCATCAATTAGATCTTATTATACTTCCAATTGAGTCTAATTGACATCAATTAATATCCAATTGAGTCCAATTGGTATCAATTAAGTCTAATTGGGTGTCAATTGATCGATTGGGCTCAATTCACATCAATTGACACCCCATTGGACTCAATTGGGCTTAATTGGACTTAATTGGATTCAATCAATTGACACCCAATTGGACACAATTGGGCTTAATTGGACTCAATTGACATCGATTAACACCCAATTGATGTCAATTGAGCTCAATTGACATCAATCCTAGTCAATTAATATCCAATTGATGCCAATTGAGCCGAATTGACACCAATTGCACTCAATTGGTACCCAATTGATGTCAATTGAGTCCTCAATTAACATCAATTAACACCCAATTGAGTCCAATTGACATCAACTAATACCCAATTGAGTCAAATTGATATCAATTAAGTATAATTGGGTGTCAATTAATCAATTCGACTCAACTGATATCAATTGATATCCAATTGGACTCAATTGACATCAATTGGGTGCCAATTGAGTCCAAGTGACACCCAATTGATATCAATTGCATCCAATTGGACTTAATTGACATCAATTGGGTGCCAATTGAGTCCAAGTGACAACCAATTGATATCAATTGCATCCAATTGGGCTTAATTGATATCAATTTATACCTAATTGATGTCAATTGAGTCTAATCCAGTTCAATTCACACCCAATTGATGTCAATTGGGCTCAATTAACATCTAATTGATGTTAATTGGCTCAATTGACATCAATTAACACCCAATTGATGTCAAATTGAGCTCAATTGACATCAATCGTAGTCAATTGATACCCAATTGATGCCAATTGAGCCGAATTGAGCTTAATTGATATTAATTACACTCAATTGGCACCCAATTGATATCAATTGAGTCCGATTAGACTCAATTAACATCAATTAACACCCAATTAAGTCTAATTGATATCAATTAATATCTAATTGAGTCAAATTGATATCAATTAAGTCTAATTGGATGTCAATTGATCAATTGGGCTCAATTGGTACCAATTGACATCCAATTGGACTCAATTGACATCAATTGGGTGCCAATTGAGTCCAAGTGACACCCAATTGATATCCATTGCATCCAATTGGGCTCAATTGACATCAATTCACACCTAATTAATGTCAATTGAGTCCAATCACGTTCAATTCACACCCAATTGATGTCAATTGGGCTCAATTGACACCCAATTAACTCAGCCCAATTGATATCAATTGAGTCTAATTCAAACCCAATTGAGTCTAATTACATCTAATTGGACTCAAGTGACATCAATTAACACCCAATTGATGTCAATTAAACTCAATCAATTAACACCCAATTGATGTCAATTCAGCTCAATTGACATCAATCGTAGTTAATTGACACCCAATTGATGTTAATTGAGCCAAATTGGGCTTAATTGACATCAATTGCACTCAATTGGCACCCAATTGATGTCAATTGAGACTCAATTAACATCAATTAACATCCAATTGAGTTCAATTGACATCAATTCATACCCAATTGAGCCAAATTAGGCTTAATTGACATCAATTGCACTCAATTGGCACCCAATTGATGTCAATTGAGACTCAATTAACATCAATTAACATCCAATTGAGTTCAATTGACATCAATTAATACCCAATTGAGTCAAATTGATATCAATTAAGTCTAATTGGGTGTCAATTGATCAATTGGGCTCAATTGATATCAATTGACATCCAAGTGGACTCAATTGACATCAATTGGGTGCCAATTGAGTCCAATTGACACCAAATTAATATCAATTGCATCCAAATGGGGTCAATTGACATCAATTCACACCTAATTGATGTTAATTGAGTCCAATTAGGTTCAATTTACTCCCAATTGATGTGAATTGGGCTCAATTGACACTCAATTGATATCAATTTGGCTTAATTGATATCTAATTGATATTAATTGGACTCGATTGACATTAATTAACACCCAATTGATGTCAATTGAGCTCAATTGACGTCAATTGTAGTCAATTGATACCCAATTGATGTCAATTAAGCCAAATTGAGCTTAATGGACATCAATTACACTCAATTAGCACCTAATTGATATCAATTGAGTCTAATTGAGCTCAATTAACATCAATTAGTATCCAATTGAGTCTAATTGATATCAATTAACACCTAATTGAGTCAAATTGATATCAATTAAGTCTAATTGGGTATCAATTGATCAATTGGGCTCAATTGATATCAATTGACATCCACTTGGACTCAATTGACATCAATTGGGTGCCAATTGAGTCTAATTGACACCCAAGTGATATCAATTGCATCGAATTGGGCTCAATTGACATCAATTCACACCTAATTGATATCAATTGAGCCCAATTGATATTAATTGAGTCTAATTCACACCCAATTGAGTCCAATTGCATCTAATTGGACTCGATTGACATCAATAAACACCCAATTGATATCAATTAAACTCAATTAATATCAATAAATACCCAATTGATATCAATTGACTCCAATTGGGTTTAATTGACACCCAATTGATGTCAATTAAGTCCAAATAGATACAATTAGGCTCAATTGACACCTAACTAATGTCAATTGAGTCCAATTGGATTCAATTGAGTCCAATTGGGTTAAATTGGATGCAATTAGGCTTAATTGATATCAATTGAATTAAATTGGATGCAATTTGTCCAATTGATGTCAATTGAGTTCAATTGGATGCAATTAGGCTCAATTGACACCTAATTGATGTCAATTGAGTTCAATTCATACCCAATTATTGTTAATTGTATCCAATTGAGCTCAATTAACACCCAATTGATATCAATTGGGCTCAATTAACATCAGTTAACACCCTTTTGAGTCCAATTGATGTCAATTGAGTCCAATTAGGTGTTAATTGATATCAATTGAGCCCAATTGATCAATTAATACCCAATTAGACTTAATTGATGTCAATTGGACTCAATTCATTCAATTTAGCATCAATTATAATCAATTGACACCCAATTGATATTAATTGACATCAATTAGGTGTTAATTAATGTCAATTGAGCCCATGTGACATCAATTGAATGTCAATTGAATCTAATTGATGTCAATTGAGCCCAATTGACATCAATTGTGTGTCAATTGATACACAATTAGCTTCAATTGGGCTCAATTGACATCAATTGACACCCAATTGATGTCAATTAGGCTCCATTGACACCCAATTAGACTCAATTTGGCTCAATTGACATCAATTGACACCCAATTAGACTCAATTTAGCTTAATTAAGTCTAATTGGACTCAATTAGACTCAATTTGGCTCAATTGATATCAATTGACACCCAATTATACTCAATTTGACTCAATTGACACCCAATTAGACTCAATTTTACTCAATTGACATCAATTGACACCCAATTGATATGAACTGATGTGAATTGAGCTCAATTGCATCGAATTAGGCTCAATTGACATCGATTGATACCCAATTAATATCAATTGAGAGCAATTGATGTGAATTGATGTCAATTGAGCTCAATTGCATGGAATTAGGTTTAACTGACACCCAATTAATATCAATTGAGTGCAATTGAGCCCAATTCAGCTCAGTTGTAATCAATTGACACCCAATTGATGTCAGTTGCATCCAATTTAGCTCAATTGAAACCCAACTGATGTCAATTGAGTCCAATTGATGTTAATTGGCACCCAATTGATGTCAATAAGGTTCAATTGATGTTAATTGACCCCCAATTGATGTCATTTATGTCCAATTGAGCTCAATTGACACCCAAATTATCCAATTGAAGTCAATTAGACTTAATTGACTTCAATTATGTTAATTGGATATTAATTGATATCAATTAACACCCAATTGCTATCAATTGAGTCTAATTCGGCTCAATTGACACTCAATTTACATCCCCAATTGGGCGTGAATTGAGCTCAATTGTATCATATTAGGCTCAATTGACATTAATTGACACACAATCGATCACACAATTGAGTGAAATTGAGCCCAATTGATATCAATTGTGATCAATTGACACCCGATTGATGTTAATTGCATCCTATTGGGCTCAATTGAGCACAATAGGATGCAATTAACACCCAATTGAGTGTCAATTGAGTGCAATTGAGCCCAATTGAGCTCAATTGATATCAATTGACACCCAATTGATGTCAACTGAGCTCAATTGAGCTTAATTGATATCAATTGACACCCAATTGATGTCAACTGAGCTCAATTGACACCCAATTGATGTCAACTGAGCTCAATTGAGCTTAATTGACATTAATTGTAATAAATTAACACCCAATTGAAGTCAATTAGGCTTAATTAATATCAATTAACATCCAATTATTATCAATTGAGTCCAATTCGACTCAATTGATACTTAGTTTACACCCAATTTATGCAAATTGGGTGTAAATTGGGCTCAATTGCGTTGAATTAGGCACAATTGACATCAATTGACACCCAATTAATATCAATTGAGTGTAAATCAGTGTAATTGAGTCCAATTGGGCTCAATTGAGTGCAATGATGTCATGGACAATTGAGTCAATTGATGTAAGTATAGTTAGATTTAATTGGTGTGTCAATTGAACTTAAGGCCAGCAAATTATATAAAACTTTTTTTGTGCCAATAATTTTGAACTTTTGACATCATAAATGAGTCCAGAAGGCCCAAAAATGGTAAGAATGACTGTGAACATGATTTTTTTATTTTTTTATTTTTTTATTTTTTTTATTTTTTTAATTTGCCCGCCGGGAAAATGGGTTTTCCCGGCGGGCCCGCCGGGAAACGTAATTTTCCCGGCGGGATTACTGGCAGAGAAGGTTTTTGCAGGTCATAAAAAATGCCCGTGAATATACATTGTGATCACAAGAATTTTTATGTTAGCAATAGGTTTTGTTAACGTGATCACGAAATTGTGAAGACGTTAATGAAATCCCTGGTGGCTTACCACCACTACATGTGGTTTGGAGCCTAAGGTTGGGTATAATTTTCCCTTTGTTGTTTTGTAATTATACTAGTTTACAATGTTGTTGAGTAATGGATGAGCTTGGGTGGCGAGTACTAGCCAAACCCTTATATTTTCCCTTTGTTGTTTTGTAATCATAATGGTTTACAACATTGCCAAGTAATAGACGAGCTTGGGTGGCGAGTACTAGCCAAACCCTTATATATTCCCTTTGTTCCTTTGTAATTATAATAGTTAACAAAGTTGCTGAGTAATGGATGAGCTTGGGTGGCGACGAGCACTAGCCAAACCTTTCTATTTTCCCTTTGATATTTTGTAATTATAATGGTTTACAACAATATCGAGTAATGGATGAGCTTCATGGATGGTAAACAATAAGAGTCAGTCCCATATGGGCAAGCACACAAGTAAGTGGAATCTTATGTTGATGTGTTTCAAGCAGAAGCAAAACAAGAAAGGTATCTATTTAAAGATAGATGGGTGGCACAATGTTCCATTGCAACAACAGTGGAACCTAGTTATTGCTTCACATGGATTTCTTCTTTGCTAGGGGGGAAGCTGCTCATAGTTTCCCCATTCAATTAGTTAGGCACACTCATCACCATGAATAGGCAATCCCTAATTCCTATAAAAGTAACTTCGAAATGATGTGTAGTATGATTTGAAGGCAACACATGCTCTTTTAGTACTCAATATAGTGTCTTATTTATGAGAATAGAATGAGATGATAGTTATATCTACACTTTTAGATACTCTCAACATTAAGTACATGTGCATTTCTTATGACAAGTGAAGTGTGTACGAAGAAGCTTCATACATAATGATGTAGTGAATCAAGCTATCCACAAATAACATCTTTAGACAAGTATATTGAACTTGAAATGTAGCCACATTGATCGCGCAAATACAAATGACTTCTCCTCAAAAATAAGAACCAAACTAGGACTGTTAATAGAGTAGCATCTCCACCTAAATTTAAAACATGATTAAACCAAAGTGTAACAAACACATAATCTTCATTTGATGCTTCTAATTTTGATCATCCTATATCATTCAAGCACTAAATTAAGACATGATTCAACCAAAGTGTGACAAACACCTAAAATTAAGACATGATTCAACCAAAGTGTAACAAACACATAATCTTCATTTGATGCTTCTAACCTTGATCATCCTATATCATTAAGCACTAAAGAAGTTTAAAAAAGAGGGTTTTTTTAATATTGAGTTATATTGTGTACACAAGCATGGGTATACTTTGATCACTATCAAAGAATTATTGTGGACTAGCATACACTGCTTGAATTGAAAAAAGAAATTGGATCTTTAAAGTGATACTTCAACCTTAGAAAATGGTTCATCAAATCACCATGATTGGCATTAGCAAAAAGAAACTGGATCTTTAAAGTGATACTTCAACCTTAGAAAATGGTTCATCAAATCACCATGATTGGCATTAGCAACAATGATGAAAGATGTCCACAACAAGTAATAAAAACATAAAGATTTTTTTTTAAATCCTGCTTTCCTAGGCAAAGGGGGGATAAAATGTTAATCAAATAATAAGAGAGGGAGATTGCTTTTTGGCCCTCCTTGAAAAAGATAATAATAAGAGGGATATTTTTTTTTAAAGTCCGGTAAGAGATGGTGGTGGGGGGAGATAAAACAACTGGTATTTGGTAGGAGAGGCACTAAGTAGTGAGGAAAAGGTGAAGGAAGATGCCCAAAGGGTTGCCACCAGTGCTCAAAAAAAAAACCCGGGTTTAGTGTAATAGCACCTTCAAATTTAAAAAAATACCTACGAATTTGTAGCTTGAAGGTGCCAATACTTGCAAATTTTGAAGGAATATAATACAAATACCTTAAAAATAAAAAAATAAAAACTCTTCATTGATAATTTCTTAATTTTATATATGAAGGTTTTCCAATTTTTGAGAAAATAGTTTTTTTCGAGCGCACTGGTTGCCACAAAGATGCTGAGCCCACTTAAAGATCCAGAATGATGATGCCCAGAGGGTTGCCACAAAGATGGTGAGCCTGGGAGGTTGCCACAAAGATGCTTGAGCCCATGGATGAGATGTGGTAGTGGGCTAGAACTCATGTGTTCAAGGAGGGGAGGTTAGAATTGATAGAAGAGGTGTTCAAAGGAGGCCATGTGGTGGGAGGAGAGGGCAAGGGAGACACTGAGGCCACCATCACCTGTGGAGCTAGGCAAGACATAGGCGAGGCCTTCATAAGGGATGCCGGCGGGGCCCATGAAGATGGGGCGGCCCCACCCGAAGTCCGCATCGTGGATGGGCAGGCGGGCCCAGCTGGTGATCCCCAAGTTGGGCGACCGGAACGTGTGGGCGCCCCGCACGAGGGCGCCCAAGTCTGGCTGCAGCTCCAAATAGTCCAGGGCGGACCTCAGGTACTCGTCGTCCATCCTCGCCAATGCCTCCCTGATCTTGTTTGCGCCAAAACTCAACCCCTCCCCATTCAATTCTCCCGCCAACGCCATCGGCGTTGCCGTGAATATCACGTTTCCGAAATACCCCTCCGGCAGCTCTGGCTTCAGCCTCGCCCTTCCGTCCGTCGCAATGTACAGCTTCGTCGCCTGCTCCCCACATAGATTTCTCGCTTTCGAAACACACCTCCACACGTGCGCCGACACCGCCTCGTACGTGCTATAGGTGGCCTTGGTGCGCGGATCCATCGCCTTGCATCGCAAGTCCAACACTTGCTGCTTGGTGAGGTGGAGAATGGCTGGGGTGGCAACATCAGGATGATTAGTGGGTCCATTAGCGCTTAATAAATCTTCATTATGAGCTGCATTAAGCGTAGGTTTAATTAGTGGAGGAGGAGGTTGGTACTCGATGTGGGGGAATTTTGGGGTGGGTGGGTCCCTTGCCCTTAGCAGGGTCCTGTCTATGAATGGGGTCACCGTGATGCCCATGCCCCTTGCCATGTCCGCCCATGTGTTGATGAAGTGCAAGCCTGACATGCCATCGGCTGCATGGTGCTGCATGCCAACCCCCAACGACACCCCCCCACATCTAAAGAACGTCACCTGCACAAACACCACCCATGCACATGAGCCTCATTACAGCTATGAATTCTGAGTATCCAATAATATGTCATGAGATTATACAAAAATGCATGATCAATATACAATAATACATGAGATTATACAAAAATGCATGATCAAGATACAATAATACATGAGATTATGCATATTAATTACACCCATGAATTCTGGGAATTCCTTTAGATAGAGATCCAATGGTGGCAGCTCTAGAAAGAAGGGCCTCATGATTAGCATCTGAGTCTTTCTTTCTTCTGAACAACAAATTGAATATTTGAGGACTAAAATGGTAAAGGCTATGAGCAATAATTTGTGGAGACTGTGTATTCATGATATACAAAAGCACTATGCTGTAGGACTAAGCAAGTCCAATTAGAGGAATGAAAAGGCAGTAATTAGTAAATAAGATTAGCAACAATCAGTCATGGTAGAAGTCGAGTTACCTGTAAAACAAGGAGAGGGTAGGCAGAGACATCTTGAGTGTAGGTGACTTTGGGGACAAGCTGTTTGAGGGTAAGGGTAGGGGCAAAGTCCCCAAAATCATCAACAGCAGCATCCACTTCTGCCTCAACAAGAAGAACACCTTCCCCATTGCAATTGATTTCAATGCGCCCATTTCCATCCTTCTGAAGCCTCCCAGCCATTGGATAAAAGGGCACCAAGGCCTTTGCCAGGGCCCTCTCCATCACTTTATATGAGAAAAAATCATGGCTTTCATTGGGCTTGTAAAAATACACACTAGGGGTGTGTATTCTAGGTATCACCAAATCCACATTAGAGTTCCACAACACCCTCTTTGGTGTCTCCTCAGCTGGGGGCACCAAATTAGCACGGTGAATGGTTACCTTCATCTTGGCGAATGTAATGTCACCAGATTATTAATAAGCCACCTGCAACAAAAAAGCTTTATATTATAAGAGGTGTGCAGTGAATTGATCAAGCAAAAGGAAAGGAAGAAATATATGCTTTGAGCTTGGCTTGCGAGGTTTTGAAGGTGCCAAAATTCTATATTGAATATATGTGTTTTGAAGCTTTCAAGATGGTGGAAAAGCTGCATAGATTTTACACTTTTTCTTAATAGCATTGCATTTAATTTTAAGGGTTGAAAAAAAAACAGGTTGTTCCTAATCCTATACTCGTTGTATTTTACCAAGATGCCAAGCATGTGTGCAATTTAAAACGTTCGTGCACTGTGCAATGTAAAAGATCTTTCCACGCACGCGCGGCCGTGCTCGCGGTGATGGAATAGCTTGTGTGTTTAATAAGAGCATAGATATATATAGAAGATATAGATAGATATAGAAGAGTATAGATATATACACACATACCAACTAATGCCATCTTGGGTGCAATTTTTCGGTTGAAATTAAGATTCGATGTTGCCTTTAAATTCAAAATTGTATTTTTAATTATAAATCCGGACATTTGTACAACTTTTAGTGATTTTCAGGTGTAAATCCCAGTTAAACCTAAGCATTGCATTTAATTTTAAGGGTTGAAAAAAAAAACAGGCTGTTCCTAATCCTATACTCGTTGTATTTTACCAAGATGCCAACGTTCGTGCACCGTGCAATGTAAAAGATCTTTCCACGCACGCGCACTAACGCGGCCGTGCTCGCGCTGGTCTAGAGGATTATCAAAAAGTAGTGATAAGTTGATAACGATTCGCCGAATCAGCTGAGAGACGCAATGGACTTCCAAGACATGGCGTGCGACGTACGTAAGGAGGCAGAAGAAAAGCTATCCTGCCCTGATCATTGATGTATTTTCCAAGGCTAAGATAAAGAAAAAATACTTGGGTAAAGTTCTAGGCGTCTTTCACGATTAATTAGATTATGAAGAATTTTTGGGTACAGAAATGCAGAGATGATTTATTTGAGAAGTTTGTATGTGAAACCGAGTCATTCAATGAGGCGATAAGAAAAAAGGGGCCGTTAAGACGTTTGTTTGGAGGTTGTGGGTGGAGCCTGGGTCGCTGAGTTTTGGAGGTTATAAAGATAAAAAAGAGGTCATGACTCATTGGCGGGAGAGAGAGAGTGTGATGGACCAAGAAAAGAAACCTCACGTAGTGATGTTTCCCTTCCCAACACAAGGCCACATTGTGCCCATGATGCATCTAGCTTCCAAGCTTCTTCATCATGGCTTCATGATCACCTTTGTCCACACAGAGTTCAACTACGCTAACATCTTCCAATTAGACGCCTCCGGAAATTCCTCATCAGCCTCGGCCTTTCATCCCCTCCTCCGCTTCATCACCATCCCAGATGGGCTTCCTCCTTCCCATGGCCGCCAGGAGGAAGACCCTATGTTGTTCACTTCTTGTATAGACTCCCTCACACCCTCGTTTGAGCTTCTTATGGTCGAGATCGTATCCAGCACCCCTCCTCTCTACACAGTCTCCTGCATCATCTCCGATGCTGCGTGCTCCTGGATGCAGGACGTTGCCAACAAGTTTGCCATTCCAAGAGTGGCTCTGTGGACCATACCAGTTCACGCCATTTTGATATACTATCATCAAACGCTCCTTCTTGCGAACAACATCATTCCCTTCGGCAAAGGTAAGCTGCAAATCTCGCATTTTGCAAAACGCTGAATTAGTAGAAAGATTGACGAAGTTTAATGTAGCGCAGGGAAGGAGCAAGGCGGGTCTGAGTCAATCCCTTGAATATATTCTTAATCATGTCTCTCCTCTTCATCCTTCTTCTAAGAAATCTACTACCATGGCAAGCTCTTTCCCTACATTTCAAGGGCAACCAGATGAGGATGCATTGAAATTTCTTGACAACTTAGAGATGGGGCACCTCATCTCATGGGGAGACCAAGACGAAGTAAAACTAAGGGCCTTTCCCTTAGTTTTAAAGGAGGAGGCAATACTATGGTATGGAGAACTTCCCCCGGCCATCAAACGAGATTGGAATGCTCTCTGTCAAGCTTTCATCAACCATTATGAGAGAGGAGACACACTAGAGGGAATATGGCAACAATTATTGTAACACAGGAAAGTCTCTCTTCAATATTTATCTTCATATGAAGCTAGGTTCCAAAATTTATGGGCTAGATGGGTTGCTGCCTTAGGGGAGAATGAAGTTGCTCCTAATTTCCTCAAGAGGGATAGGTTCATGGTGGGTCTTTTCCCTCCACTTAGGGAAAAAATAGAGTCAAAGTTCCCTCCAACTTTTGAGATTGCACTAGAGGTAGCAAGGGATAAAGATCGCAAATTGAGGTATCAAAACCAAAAGTTTAAGATAAAAAGAGAAATAGGGGAGATGGGGGAGAGTCAGACTCAAGATCCACCTCTACCTAGAGCACCATCTGCACAAGTGGGAGGCACTACATAACAAGATCTTCTCCAAAAGTTAACTATGCAGTTGGACCAACTCATCCTAAACCTAATCCAAGCACCTAGGACACAGCCACCTAGAGAAGGCCGAGCACAAAGAAGGCAAGCACAAGAATATATTTGTTACACCTGCAATGAGAGAGGGCATGGAATGTATAATTGCCCATATCCAAGAAGGATCCCAGGAGGTGACATTTATCCACCACAAAGGCTTGTGCAACCTCAACAATAGCCAGGTCCTCCTCAAGCTCCCCAAGTACCCGAACATCTTCAAAAATGACAACCACCCTCTCAACAACTAGCTGACATTCCACCTCTACCACAAGGAGAAGAGAGGACAGTGAATGTGTTAGAGCTTGGAGACTTGCTTGAAGGAGAAGAAATGATATAAGAGATGGATGCCATGCCTCAAAAGGGAAAGAGTTAAAGAAGAGGCCAAAGATGAAGAATCAGACACCAAGAGGAGGGGAAGCAAGGACCTTGAAGGAACAAGCAAGAAAGTTCGGAGACCAAGAAGGAAGATCAATATGGAGGACTTTGTTCAAAGCCCTATAATCTTATCTCTAATGATGCTGATGTGAGCACTCAACATCCCAACATCACATGGCCACAACTCTTACAAATAGCACCTAATATGAGAAGGCAATGGTCAAAGATAGTTAGCACTAGAAGAATACAGACAAAATCAATCAAGTTAATTAAATTTAATCTTGATGAAGATGTTGTTCCTCTAGTGGATGCTTGGATTAAGGGATATAATATTCCTAAGGTGTATGTGGATGGGTGTATGTGGATGGGAGTGCCCAAATGTGTGTCATGATAGAAAAAACCATGCATAGATTAGGGTTAGAAGTCAATGCTCCATCTCCCTATAAAGCTAAACTAGTCAATAATTTATGCGTCAAGTGCCTAAGAGTCATCGATTATAAAGGTAACTTTTTGTGGTGTTGAGGTAGAGGTAGACATGTATGTGATCCCATCAAAGGGGGATGGCTTTCTTATTATTTTAGGTAGGCCTTGGCTCATAGCTATTGGGGCAGACCAAAAATGGGGGACATGCTTACTAGTTCTCAAGCCAGAGGGAGAGAATGGTGCCAATAGGAAGAATATCACCTATGACATGAAAAAAGGAAGGAAAGTGGACCTAAGGTATGAAACTAGCTTGGATGAATAAAGCTCATATGATTACTCAGAAACAAAGTCAAGATCAGGTACCAGTGAGGAGGATTTCTCTATGGAGGTGATGGGACTCATCTTTCAAAGGAAGGAAGCCACCACAACAAAGGGAGACCAAGAAAAGGATGGCGATTCTCTACAAGTTGGACAAGCAAATAAAGAAGATGCTAGAAAAGGATTTGACACCAGAGGAGCAAGCGGCTTACATCACCATGCTAAATAAGTACACCAACATCTTCATCGCCGACTACACCCACGTAAGAGGAGTGGAAATCATAAAACATCATATAGAACTAAAGCCTGATGCTAAGCCTGTGTGGCTCAAAAATTAAGAAGGTTAGGAGTGGTCCAGAGGGAGGCTTTACTAATGGAGGTAAAGAGGCTCTTGAAAGCAGGTTTTATTTACGTAGTGGAAAACTCAGATTGGGTCTCCCTTGTAGTTGTTACCCCTAAGAAGAATGGAAAATGGAGGATCTATGTAGATTACAAGCCCTTAAATGCTGCCACAAAGAGGGAACACTTCCACTTCCCCCTCCCATTCCAAGATGAAATCTTGAATGAAGTAGCAGGCTATGAAAGGTACACAATATGTGATGGTTACTCTGGATACTTCCAAATCAAGATAACAGAGGAGGATAAACGTAAAACCACCTTCACCACTCCATGGGGATGCTTTGCTTTACAAAGTAATGCCTTTTGGCCTCATAAATGCACCTCCCACCTTCTAGAGATTCATGAATTATGTTTTTTTAGCTCTTCTTTGGGACCTCTATTAGGGTCTAAATGGATGATTTCTGCATATATAGTAGCAAGGACTCGCATTTCCAAAGAGTTGAAGAAGGGTTACAAAGGTTGTACCAATTGGGTGGACAATTGAATCCTGAGACAAGTGCCACATATCTCAAAGTGAAGTGAATCTTTTGGGACATATCATCTCAGCAAGAGGAATTGAAGCGGATCACTTAGCTCTACCTTCACCCAAAAATGCAAGGGAGATGGTCACATTCATTCAAAAATCTAGGTACATGTCTCGATTCATCCATCTTCTCTCATAAATTGTTTCACCATTGCAAAAGTTATCACATAAAGGCACCTTCACTTGGGATGAGGAGTGTGAAATTCAGTTTCAAGAAATAAAAAAGGTTCTTAGTTCGTTGGCAACCCTAATGCCACCAGTATGAAATGAAATGTTCTATGTTTCTCCAAGTGTGGGGATCGAGGCTATTGGGGCAGTCTGGATGCGGAAAGACCCAAAGAGCTCCTACTTGAGGCCAATCTATTTTTCTAGTAGGATTATGACACAGGCAGAGAAAGTCTACAAAGAAGTAGAACGAATGGTTTCAGCCCTCATGTTTGCAGTAAGAAAGTTCAGGTCTTATCTCTTGCCCAAGCAGTTTATAATTTTAACTTTGGAGCAGACATTTCCATATGTTGTACAACACATGAACACTTTCCCAATGATAGCGAAATGGATTTTGGAGCTTCAAGAGTATGACCACTTTTATAATAGAGGATAGCACTAGGGCAAGTTTGGCAGACATTCTCACCTACTGGTCCCATGAAAAGAAGATCACCATCAAGCACAACGGTGAGGAGACAAAGCCCAAAATTCAAGAATAGCTGGAAGGTGCCTTCATTATGCATTTTTATGGAGCCTATAGGAGACAAAGTGATCAAGCAGCAGGTGGAGTCATCATCTACAACCCACAAGGTGAGGAGGTCACTAGACAATGTAAAACTCTCCCTGAAATCCATTCCAATAATGACGCAGGATATGCCACTCTACAATTTGGGTTGGAATGGTGCTTGCGGCATGGTATTAAGAGGTTGATTGTCAAAGGAGATGCCATGTTAGTGGTGAAGCAGCTACAAGGAGTTTGGTCTTGCAAAAATGCTAATCTATTTACATGGGTCAAGCAAATTAAAGGTTCGATGAAAAAATTTGAAGCTATACAAATGCATCATGTATCTAGGATGAAAAATAAGGAAGCAGTTGCTTTAGCCAATGACCAATTTGCGGTGGTAGTGGGAACAATCAAATTTCAGCAACCAAAATTCCACGGACAAGAGAGGAGCTCTAGGACATAACCTATTTTCTCCAGATAGGTGAGTGTCCTAAGCACTACTTATCCAAGTTTCAAAAACTTAGGCTGGCAAAGAAAGCCATATCTTATCAATTCACAGGGGAGGACCTTTACCATAAAGGAAAAGATTTAGTCATGCGAAGGGTGCCATTCTCCAAAGAGATAGTTTATATTTTAAAATCTTGCCATGATGAGGTATGTGGGGGCACTTTGCCCAAGAGATCTTCAGTAGGAAAATACTTCAAGTAGGATTTGTGTGGCCTAGTTTGCATAGGGATGTCTAGCATTGGTGCAAAGCTTGCAATGCATGTCAAATGGCAAGGGACAAGAGACTAACTTATGAGCCTAGGACCCCAATATTCTCTTTTGGCCCATTTGAAAAATGGGGAGTTGATGCCATTGGGCTTCTTCCAAGGACTCAATCAGGGAAGGAGTACATCATTGTGGAAGTAGACTACATGACGAGATGGGAAGAGGCAACAAGCACAAGCAAGATCACAGCCAAAGATGTGGGTAAGTTCACATTTGATCACATATGTAGTAGATTTGGTACCCCACTTGAAATACTGAGATCGAGACCCTGGATTCCAAGGAGAACTCTTACAAGATTTACCTAGAAGATTAAACATCAGCCATAGGCACTCTAGCCCATACTATCCACAATGTAATGGCTTGGTGGAGAAGGTCAATGGAATGATATGTAAGATCATCACAAAGAAGGTGGCTAACTGGCCAAAGGATTGGGACAAGCACTTAACTACAGCTTTATGGGCCTAGAGGACATCTTTTAAAGCCTCCACCCAATTCACCTCCTTTCACCAGGTCTATGGACAAGAAGACCTTCTACCCATCGAGGTAGAACTAGCCAGCTTAAGATCGATGGTGGATAGCAGGATAGAGCCCAATGACAGATTGAATCAGAGGCTTCTAGACCTCCAACGGCAAGAGTTGGATAGAGAGCAAGCCATGGATTACTACATAGCACAAGCTAACAGCAACAAGAAGGACAAACTTAACCAGAAACTCCAGGAGGACAAGGGGTTGAAGGAGGGCATTTTGGTCCTTAGGTATGATAGTACATTGGACAATAGACATGATGCAAAGTTTTAACAAATATGGGAGGGCCCCTTTATCATCAAGAAAAAAATTTCATAATGGCAGCTACCAGCTAAAAGATCCCTCAGGAAAGATGCACAAAACTAGGGTCAATGGCTGGCAGCCAGGGATCTCACTGACGTAAACGAAAACATGTGAACATGTTAATACCATATGTTAATAACACAAAAAATCTTGTGATCACATGTTATATTCACAAAGCTTTCACAAGGGCCTAAAAAAATTATCTTTGTCGGGCATAAAAAATCTTCTTAGGTGGCCACCACCACTGACCTGCTATTATGTGAAGATGGTAACATGAGAACATGTGAATAGCTTATTCCCATGTGTAGCCAAGCTTTTAAGGGGTTCCCAAATGGCAAGTGACCTGTTATTTTGTGAACGGTAACATGAGAACATGTAAATAACTTGTTCACATGTGTTATTATCACAAAAAATCTTGTGATCATGTGAATATTAAATCCCTGCTGCTCTGGCGGCTAAAACCCTATTTTCGAAGGATAGAGAAAATGGTAGAGGAGGAGGATCCATCTACTCACTTCATCGATCTTCACGAAAAACATGAAGTCCATAAAAAATATCAAAGAGATTTTGCCTCCTCTCTCACCGCACTTTTCAACCAACCATGCAACTAGAGGTATAAATGTCTCTAGCTATGAGGAGGGCTAAGTATGAGACATGGTAAATTGAAATTCCCCATGCATTAATTTTTCCATAGGGCTAGGAAAAATGCACAAAATCTTGCCCCCCATCTCCCTTCTACGTTTTCAAAATCCCTTAGGTACTATATCTATAACTACACTATAAGTATGCATATTTCTACCACATACTATTTGCCATATTTTTTCTCTCATCTCTATATATATATACTTGCACAAGTAAATAAATCCTAAGTCTATTTCCTCAGATATATTTATGCTTAAGATATCTTTTTCCTAAAAGTCTCCTTTTGCACCCAACCTACTATGCCCTATCCCAGCTATGCTATGATACTACTATATATATTATTTACACCACCATATTGTATTTATTAGAATTCACACCTAATAGATACAAAAACCATGCTACACCATATATATATATACATATATATGCTATATAATATCATTTTTTCTCCCTCGTTATTATCAATCTCCACTCTCCCACCCTCTTTTTCCTTGACACCACCTTGTGTGGCCCACATGGGCCCACCCACACCCATGTGTTTACATGGGTCCCACTTGTCCCACACGCATGCTAGAAGCTCCCTCCTCACACCCTTATGCATAGCCTCTCCACCCGCCGGGCCAACGTGGGCACCCCGAGCCATCCCGCACACACATGCTCACCCTTATGCATAGCCTCTCCACCCGGGCCAACGTGGGCACCCCGAGCCATCCCGCACACACATGCTCATCCAATCCCTCATCAAGCTTCTCTCCCACATGAACAACCCCACACATGCCACCCTCCATGCGATTGTTAATTCCCTTTTTTGGAGAATTTATCCTCAACCTATAAACGTCAAAAACATCTTTAGATTGTATATATATATATATATATATATATTCCTAAAAGTAGCCTCACTAGTCTTAGACCCACACTAGGCCTACCTTTTGAAAAAAATATGTATGCCAATAAAGGCATGTAAGGAAAGGTTTCTCCAACTAAAAAAAAAACAAATGAGGATGTGCACTTTACTACAAGGATACAAGGTTCCAAAAGAGATATTCAAAGGTGGTCACCACTTCATCCACAATTTCCATCCTTCCATATATGGAATAAGGCATGCAAAGTCTACCTTTCCTTTTTTGTAATAAAGAAACAAAATATCAAAGCTTGGTATTATCTCAATATTTTCTTTTGTGAAGAAACCCACAACTTCTAGAAACATCCATGAGGATTCACTAAGCCTCTACACACCATCTACATATCCTTGGAGAGGCTCATTTTGGAGAATTACTTGGAGAGATCTTAGCTCGTGTAACCCCAACTCACCTTGGATATCCAAAGTATCTCCATCTATCAAAATATCCTCATCTATCCAAATATCCCACCACATGGCAAGCTAAGAGGACACCATACCTTGTAATATTTCATGATATGAAATATCTTTGTACTCTTGGAGGCCTATAAAAAGGGTCATAGTCTTGGCACCAACACAAGAGAGAATAGAGATCCATCCATAGGAGCCATTACCCTTCATCTCTATCCATCATTCTTAGGCTATCACTCTAGTCATCTTCTCAATCCTCAAGCCTTGTAATCCTTATGCTTGTATCCCTACTTTTCATATCAATAAGATTGTATTGTGGGCTTTTCCTATCATCAAGTGTATATCCTCTCTCTCTCTCTCTCTCTCTCTCTTTCTGTAAGATCCCTGTCCCTACCGCACAACGAATTCAGGGGTGCTAGCAGCGGAAGCAGCACTTCTAGTGCAGGGCAGGGTCTCACACTCGGGGCCTCGTCCACGGATATCCGGACAAAAGACTAATCCATCGGCTCTTCCAAAACTGAACCCAGAAAAACTTCCCTTGCCCAGAAAGCACGGGCGATTCCTCCAAGATAACTTTTCTCTAACGTAGTCAAAAGCCTTAACTAAAAGAACTGTTCTGACCAAACCCGTAAGTCCCATAGTCAGATCAGGGAAAAGATTGTACTTGGATCATGGAGACCAACGCTTTTTTCCTCATTGAGAGGCACAGCCGTTGATTCTTTTCAATAGAACAATTTTTGTCCGAGATTTACTTCATCTATCGTACTATACAAAAATTGAGTCTCGATTTAGAAATCCATCAGTCCAGCCTAACCCCATCCAGTCCCATGGGCCCAACCTCTATAGTGATGGGATCCAGTTAGGAATTTGGTTAGGTTTTTTCTCGGGTACCAGGGAAAAGAGTTCCAAGGCCCCCTAGGCGGATATTCATGCAAACATAAAACTAGTCACACCACTTACACACCCAATATGAACTTGCATTTTTCAAAGATTCAACAATCTTTAAAACAATCATTTAATGAAACCATAGTGTTACTAATCATAATCCTCTAATTATCCACTTGAATCCCAATTTCTAATTCCTTCCTTCATCGGTGTACGTATGGCATCATTGGCAACCAGAACCCTCACCACCTGTTCACTCAGGGGCCTTTTCAATAGTTCCTAGCTCATAGTACCCGACAATATAATCACATAAAAATATCCACATGGAATCTCCGTTGAAGATCAGCAAGATCAACCAACAGATCCATATAAAAGAGCCATGGACTCATCCGT
This sequence comes from Cibotium barometz, assembly GCF_041138505.1. Taxonomy (NCBI): domain Eukaryota; kingdom Viridiplantae; phylum Streptophyta; class Polypodiopsida; order Cyatheales; family Cibotiaceae; genus Cibotium; species Cibotium barometz. Next base: position 30,574,918 of record NC_141062.1, read on the forward strand.
TGAGGACCAGCAAGGTCAATCAACCAGATCCATGCCCGAATTCAAAAAACAACTCTTACTCCTTATTCCAATATCTTCCCCGATGTACTCATGGGTATCTTTGGTGACCCAGAGCCCGAGCACCATATGGTCAGCACCCTCTAGGATCCTTCGTAGGTCACCTAGTGCTTCACTCATAGGCCACTTCTTTGGTCTCTCATCCACTGTACCGGAAGCTCACCATTTAAATCAAACCGAGGCTGGTCAAGACCTCGGCCGACCTCACTAAAATTTGACACCTCAAAGTGGGGAACTCCCCTCATGAAGTAGGCGCCTTTTTTCTCATCATTACCCTCAATTCTTAATCAATAAAATGAGATATTTGTATCTCTCCTCCTTCCTGTTTCAAAACTAGATCCAAAAAGTAAGCTGAACTGACCCAGAAATGGTCAAAAATTGACCAAACTGATCTGGAAAATTCTACAATTAGTTTGCTTGGTTAGAGGCTGGTCAACAAGACCTCGACCGACCTTGCTACGCGAGACGTCCTCTGTTGACTCTCCGTTTCACGAGTTGCAACTTTAACAGATAGGTCTCGAAGACCTCATTCACAAAACGGTCAAAATGTTTCCCCAGCATTCTTGACATAAAACAGTCATTTAAAAACAGCTTTCACAAACAAATACAGTTCCAACAATATTTCTATCTTTTCTCATTACTCGGCATCCTTTCACATTAGACCCCATCTTTTTCTCATCTTACCACAATTTTATTTTCAACATCGATCCCTATCACATCACATCATTCCTACATCAATTCACATCCAATCGCATCATCCACACATCAATCCACATCATCCATACATCCATCCACATTAATCCACACATCAATCCACATCATCCATACATCCATCCACATTAATCCACACATCAATCCACATCATTCAAACATCCATGCACATCAATCCACATTATCCACTCATCAATCCACCTCATCCATACATCCATCCACATCATTCACTAATCATACACACACCAATCCACATCATCCACATTATCCACACATCCATCTATATCTTCCATACATCCATCCACGTCAATCCACATCATTCAAACATCCATGCACATCCATCCACATCATTCACTCATCATACACACACCAATCCACCTCAATCCACATTATCCACACATCCATCTATATCTTCCATACATCCATCCACATTAATCCACATCATTTAAACATCCATGCACATCAATCCACATTATCCACACATCCATCTATATCTTCCATACATCCATCCACATCAATCCACACGTCAATCCACATCATTCAAACATCCATGCACATCAATCCACCTCATTTCATAAGCATTCCCATTCTCATCTAATCACATATTTTTCTATCTCATCACTCATTTCCTCATTTTTCCTCATCAGGTCTCACCCACGCACTTGCATCTACCCATATATCTCATCACTTCATATACATTAACATCTATCCACTTTACATTGCATCTTATCACATTCATTTCACATCACATCTCATTCATTCACATCCTGATTCACATGCTAACGCATTCATTCATGACCCTTATCGTTTATTCACATTCTGATTCACATCACATCACATCCCTTATCATTCGTTCACATCCTGATTCACATCACATCACATCCATTCACATACCTTATCATTCATTCACATCCTATATCATTCATTCACATCCCGATTCATATGCTATCACATTCATTCACATCCTATATCATTCATTCACATCCCTTATCATTCATATCTATCCAATTTACTTCACATCTCATCGTTTCAATTCTCGTTCATATCCATCACATTTACATCCACATATATTCTCCCACATATATCCACATCCATACTTATCACATACACATCCACATCTATCCTTTCACATACACACATCCACATCCACACTTATCACATACACATCCACATCTATCCTTTCACATACACACATCCACATCCATTCTTCACATACAACCACATCCACCCTTCACATACATCCACATCCATACTTATCACATACATCCACAACCATTCTTTAACATACATCCACTTCTATTCTTCACATACATCCACATCCATACTTATCACATACATCCACATCCATTCTTTAACATACATCCACTTCTATTCTTCACATACACCACATCCATTCTTTAACATACATCCACTTCTATTCTTCACATACATCCACATCCATCCATCCATTCATTCCCATCTATCAAATTCACATTACTTCTCATCACATCTATTCACCTCACATTCTCGTCACTCCTATTCTCATCACATCCATCCATCCATTCATTCCCATCTATCTCATTCGCATCCCATCTCATCACATCTATTTACCTCTCATTCTCATTACTTTACTTTTCATCACATCTATTCTCTATTCATTCTCATCTATCTGATTCACATCCCATCTCATCACATCCATTCTTAGAATGCAAGAGAATCCTTATTTTTTTATACAAAGATTCTTTACACATCTATTTATGCATAATTTCAATTTTAAGGAGAATAATACTGTGGAAATAAAAATAAATCTTTTATGCATAAATTCAATTTTAATAAAAATAACCCTTTTCAAATAAAAATAAATTTCTTTATGCATCATTCTACGCATAAAATAAAAATTGATGAAAGTAACTCTTCTGAAAGAAAAAATAGTTTCTTTATGCACCTTTCTATGCATAAAATGAAAATTGATGCGAATAACTCTTTTGGAATAAAAATAAATTTTTTTATGCATCTTTCTTTGCATAAAATGAAAATTGATGAGAATAACTCTTTTGGAATAAAAATAAATTTCTTTATGCATCTTTCTATGCATAAAATGAAAATTGATGAGAATATCTCTTTTGGAATAAAAATAAATTTCTTTATGCATCTTTCTATGCATAAAATGAACATTGATGAGAATAACTCTTTTGGAATAAAAATAAATTCTTTATGCATCTTTCTATGCATAAAATGAAAATTGATGAAAATAACTCTTTTGGAATAAAAATAAATTTTTTATGCATCTTTCTATGCATAAAATGAACATTGATGAAAATAACTCTTTTGAAATAAAAACAATTTCTTTATACATCTTTCTATGCATAAAATAAAAATTACACTTTTAGAATACACAATTGATGGGGATTATTCTTTTTGGATAATAAAAGATAAAACTTATTTCACCAATTTTTAGAAAATTTCACTGACCATTTTTTTATTTTTTCTAACTTGAAATTACTTAAAAGTTATCCCCAATTGGTTTTAAGCACACTAGACTAATCAAATTTCACTTTTAAAAGAGAAACAATATGAAAAGTTTAATTCCAACAATTAGATTACTTAACTAGGATAAAGAAGGGCTTATTTTAAGAATGAGAGAGGAGGAAAGCCTTTCCAGCAAGGCATAGCAACAGAGTTTTTAATTTAAACAAAACAAGATTAGAAAAACCATTAAAAGAATAAAGAAAAGGCAAAATTACTAACTTACAAGAATTCCGGGAGCTTTCCTTTGGCTTGATGGTTTGAGGGATCTACTCTTGTTTGTAACAAGAGTGGCCACCAATCCTTTAGAAGAGGGAATGGTCAAAACTTAATGAATTATTAAGAAATTCATAGTTCTTGACTCTGGGGCGGAGTAGAGTAACAGTGCATAAAAACAATTAAGCTTCAACAAAGGGGGAGGCTTCTATTTGTTGGAAAAAGTAAGCTCCTAACCTAGCAAACTAATTCTAGAATTTTCCAGATTAGTTTGGTCAATTTTTGACCATTTTTAGGTCAGTTTGGCTTACTTTTTGGAGCTAGACTTGAATTAGGAGAGAGGAGAGATGAAATATCTCAATTTTTGATGATTTAAAACTCCATTACACATGTGAAGTAGGTGCCTCATTCATGAGGGGGGGAATTCCCATTTTGAGGTGTCAAAAATTTATTTTTTTAGAATTCCTTTGGTCCTTAGTCCACTCTTCATCTTATGTGAGTATTTACTCATTTTTTGGGAGATTTTCTTTATTTTTCTATTTATCTTCTCCACACATTTGGATGAATCTGATTGGCCCCTCAAAACCTTAATTTAAATTTTTTTGAAAATCTGGACTCCTAGGATAAGGCCTCTTGAACAGATTATACTTGATTTCTAATGCACCTTCTGAAAATCTTTTTGAACTTCTGTTTTAGAGGAGCTTATTTTAATAAGAATAGATATTTTTTCATCCAAAAATATTCAAAATCTGAAAAACCTCTCTCTAGAATATTTTCTCTCTCTAGGTCAAAACAGGTAGAAACAAGATCTTTTATATTTTTGAAGAGGGGATTGATTACAGGGGAAGATGCTGGACATCTTGAGAGGTTGGAGAGGAATCTTACATTCTCTTCCACTTGAAAAACGCGAGATGTCCTCATCTCGCAAACTGGGGGTAATTCTGTAACAATTCGGCTTCTTTCTCCCATGTGGCATCTTCAAAAGGATAGAACTTCCATTTGACCAATAATCCTTAAGATCCAATCGATTCTGGGTTCCTTATAGTCTGGAGAACCCAATAGAATCCTGGGATAAAGATCCCTTATATAAAACTCATCATCAAATAATAATTCACTCAGATCGTAACATTCAATCCTTATCACAAATAATGGTCCATTAGACCGAGATTTCTATTTGAACAGTCTGCCATGGAAATTTTCAATTTTACAGAGTTTTAATTTGACACCCCTTTTCTTGATCCATTGGGTCAGGTGTTAACAGCAGCAGAGCAATGTGCCAGCACAATCCACTAATCTCATAGTGATTTGCTAAAGTCATTAACGTCATTCCAGCTACGAACATTATCATACGGACTCGTCCCGTTCATCCTTGGTTTTTCTTAGTTATTACAATTCAGCCAGAATTCAGAAATCTTTTTTTTTTATCAAAATCCAAATCAACTCATCACTTCTCAAATCAGAATTTAAAATCATATCAACCACATTCGAATACATCATTTAGATAGTATTAATGCTTACAATTTCAAGTCTTAGATCTACTCGTATATACTGCCAGTAAAGAGCTGCAGTTGGGCCTATGACTTCTCAAGGTAGCCCTTGCCTTATTGCCGCCCTCCTTTGGAGGTACCAATGGTTTTAGCGGTAATGAGCATGTGGAAAGACTTTGGGGACCATAGGTAAATCTTTACGAATGTCCGCTGAGCAATGTTAACCCTTACCCTCTAGCTTGAATCATGAAGGAGATGAGAGGCAAGAGGCTATGTGAAAATTGAGGTTTCATGCAAAGAGAGGGAAGTGCAGTTTTTATGGTCCAATACCGAAATTTCAACTCATCACTCGGGTATTGATTTCTAAAATTGATCATATGGCTAGGAAGCTCTTTATATGCTCTTTCCACTTATGTAACTAATTTCTTAATCCTTTACTTCATTGATGATCAGAATTTCTCCCAAAGTTGCTAACTTTTAGGCGAATTTTGGCAGTTTTATAGTCTTGTAGTAAAATGCTCATAACTTTTCGCTCGGTTGTCCATTTTTGAAAGTTTTTATATGGGCGCGAAGCTCTCTTCAAGCTCTATGCAATATGTAATCCTCTTTTGCAGAATCTATATAGATTTAAAACTGCAATTCTTTGTGTATCTCTATTTTTATAAACTTTTGGCCATTCTTTCTTCTTAATTATGATTAATTCCTCTTAATCTCTTATCAAAAGGCCAATCCCATGTGTTTTATCCTTTTGTAAATGATTGCTATATTCTTTTGCTTTAATATGTTCCGTCCAAATCGTCCAATTCGAACGGATGAACCTTACCAATATTCCACGTATGTTTCCGTTCACATAATCCTGAGTCGGAAGATTTTCTTCTAACAAAGAATCGCCCTCTTGTTTGGAGCTGCAAGATTGGCAAAAATTCTTACTTCTCCGGAGCCTTTCATCTTTCCTTCCATGAATTATGATGTCACCTTTGATGTGTATATCTTTATGTTAACCTAGGGAGAGAAAGGGAGGTGAGGAGGCTGTGAGGTTTCATTCAAATGTGTTTTTGATTCTAAGAAGTGACCGAAGTCGAAACCCCAACTTCATGTCACATCTTTTGGTGGAGATGATGGGCAGGTTTTACTTAGAATTATTTTATTTTAACCTCAAGGTCCCGCATGATTAAAGAAAAGTTATTTTGAAAAAAGTAAATTTTCGTTGTTGCTACTCATCTTTTGGTGCAAGATGTTCAACATTCCGGTGTTCCAAGGATCGGAAGGAGAAGACCCGGGGAGTTATCTCCGAGAGTTTAACCGAGCATGCCGCTTGACGGGTTGGCCTATGAAGGAGAAGGCAAAAATACTTCCATATTTCTTGGAGGGTGTGGCCTTAACTTGGCATGAGGCTTTGCCAGAGGAGTCTAAGAATGATTGGGAAAGGTTGACCAAAGCAATGAAGGAGAGATTTGGGACAGTGGTTACCAAATTCTTTACTATTGCAATTGGATCAAATTTTCTAAAAGGAAGGAGAGTCTGTTTCTGCCTTTTCAGTGAGGTATGAAGCCTTATTCATCAAATATCAACAAGCTGCTTTACATGTTGCTTCTTCTTCTTCACCTTCTATGGAAGATTCAAAGAGTTCTTTAGCAATGGAGCACCTTAAGATGAGCAAGTTTATCAGGGCTTTGGATCCCCGCTTGCATGGAAAAGTTATAGCAAAGATCCCACTAATTTTAAAGAGGCTCTTCGTATTGCTTTGAAGAAGGAGGCCACTCTTCATATTGAGTCCACATTCCAATCTTCTCCGAGTGTGCCGACCCCACCACGAGTAGAGATAGCCTCAACATCTCAGGTACAAGCTCCATCCTTGGATCATAACATTACACAACTTATGGCAGAATTTGCTGATTTGAAGTTACACTTAGTCAATGCAAGGCCACCTAGGGTTCTACGAGTTGAGGATAAACCTAGGGATAGAAGTAGTGTCACATGCTATGAATGTCAAGAGAAGGGACACTATCGCACCGATTGTCCAAAATTGAGAAAAAGAGAGGATAAAAGTTTAGCACTTTTAGAGGAAATGTGCTTAGAAGAAGAGGAAACATTGATGCCATTAATGGCCAAAAGGGGTCGTAAAACTAGGAGTTAGGAAGAAGAAGAACAAGAACAAGAAGATAAATCTGAAGAAGAGGAGAAAAATAAGAAGAAGAAGAAGTCGTCTAGGAGAAAAATTGGACAATATGACTTTCCTCTTGGACAAGGATCTCTCAGTTATGACCTCTTAACAGATCTTAGGGAGAAAACGGCACAAATCACATTTGGGCAGCTTTTGGCACTCTCTCCCAAGCTCAAAAAGGAATGGGGTAAGCCTGCTAGCACAAAGGAATCTAAGAAAAAGAAGAAGAGGGATAATGGGACTCCTATGGTTCAAAAAGTGGATATTGATGTAGGAGATGATATGCCTGTGATTGATGTCATCATTGAGGGGCAAACAATTTCTAATGCATACATTGATGGAGGTGCATCAATCAATGTCATGAGTGAAAAAACAATGAAAGATGCCGATTTAAAGTTGTCTTCTTCTAACTCTCCCTATCGCATCAAACTTGCTGATAATACTAGGGTGAAAACCTTAGGAATTGTCTGGAATTTGGGAGTGGATGTATGTGGTATTTCTGTGCTTACAACTTTTCAGGTCATTCCTACAAAGCCTGATGCTAGGGCTTACCCATTGATATTGGGTAGGCCATGGCTTTGCCAAGTGAAGGCAATTCAAAAGCGGGAGACAGGTGATCTTATTATACAAGGTGAGAATAAGAAGGTCCACTACAACATCAAGAGTCGTCACAAGAAAGTGGTAAGAGGTGAATCTTCAACTTCTGAAAGTTCTGAGTCAGAGTCATCCGATGAAGAGGAGACAAGTGGTAGCTCCGAGGATTCCATCTCAGAAGGGGAGGTGGAGGGAGTTGCATTTGGTCTTTCCCTAGAAAGGGATCGAGGGGATGCTGAAGACAATGGAGCCTTGGAAGGGGAAGCTTCTTCAACCATGTGCAAGAAAGGAGATGTGGACCTCACTAGTCTTCACCAACAAAATGAACTTCTTCTTGATGAGTCCATAGCAGGTACTGAAAGGGAGAATTACTTAAAAATGTTGGATGGATTTCCTAACCTTTTTGCAAACAACTACTCACAAGTACGCCAAGTTACCCTAGTAGAGCACAAGATTGATCTCAAGCCCCAAAGTAAGCCAGTGGTACAACAGCTAAGGCGTTTGGGAGTAGTGCAAGCGGAGGTGCTTAAGAAGGAGGTAACTAATTTGCTTGAAGCTGGATTTATTTTTCCAGTAGAGAATTCAGAGTGGATTTCCCCAGTTGTAGTCACTCCCAAAAAGGGTGGAAAATGGCGTGTGTGTGTGGACTTTTGCCCTCTGAATGCATGCACAAAGAGGGATTATTATCCTCTACCCTTTCAGGATGAGATTTTGGATCAAGTTGCAGGTCATGAGTTGTATTCAGTGTATGATGGATACTCTGGATACTTTCAAATCTAGATTTGTGAAGAAGATCAAAGGAAAACCTCATTTATCACCCCTTGGGGAGTGTATGCTTATACGGTGATGCCATTTGGCTTGACCAATGCACTAGCAACTTTTCAACGCTTCATGAGTCAGGTATTTGCACCTTACTTGGGAAAGTTTATAAGGGTCTTTCTAGATGATTTTTGCATTTATTTAAGCCGCATGGATCACTTGGAAAAGTTGAGGTTGGCCTTGCAAAGTATTGATGATGCAAAAGGGTGTCTTAATCCTGGAAAATGCCGCTTGGCACGAAGGAAGGTGGTTCTCTTGGGACATGTTATCTCAAAAGAAGGCATAGAGATGGATCCTGAGAAGGTGCAAGCAATTGTGGCCCTCCCACCACCTACCAATGTAAGGGAGGTAAGGAGGATTTTGGGTAAAACAAAGTATTACCAACGCTTTGTTGACATGTTCTCTGAGAAGATGTATCCTATAAATCTGTTAACAAAGAAGAATGTTTCTTTCCATTGGGGGCCCGATCAAATTCAATCTTTTTGTTTGCTCAAGGAATGCATGAGTCAAAGTCCAATTGTGTAGTCTCCTAGGTGGGCCACGGACTTTTATGTGAACCCAAGTGTCTCATCACATTCAGTGGGTGCTATACTCTTGCAAAAGGGAGAGCAAGGGCGTATGCAACCAGTGTATTATGCAAGCCGACAACTCACTGATGCCAAGGAGAGGTATGGTGAAATGGATAAAGGTGGTTTGTCTCTTGTTTTTGCAGTAAAGAAGTTCAGGTCATACTTGTTACCTCGCTCTTTTTTCTTCCTCACCTCTCAACCTTCTTTACAATTCTTGGTCCGCAAACCCAATCCTGCAGGAGGGAAGTTGCAAAGTGGATTTGTGAGCTTCAAGAATTTTCTTTCACTTTTATTACAGAAAATACCACAAGGGCCTCTCTTACAGATTTGCTTACCAGGAAGGAAGAGGAAGAAGGAACAGGAGCAAAGGAAGAAGTATTTGAAGATTTGGAGACACCACCAACTGCTTTCACTATGCATTTTGATGGAGCCTTTAGCCCTTCCAGGCAATGTGGGGCTGGGGGGATAGTTTTATTTGATCCAGAAGGAAAAGAGGTATGGGCCAAGGGTAGGGAATCTCCAAAGGCTATATCAAATAATGTGGCTAAGTACAATGCATTAATTTGGGGATTAGAAGATTGCATAAAAGATGAAATTATCCAGAAGGAAAAGAGGTATGGGCCAAGGGTAGGGAATCTCCAAAGGCTATATCAAATAATGTGGCTGAGTACAATGCATTAATTTGGGGATTAGAAGATTGCATAAAAGATGAAATTAAAGAGGTAGAGGTTAAAGGGGATTCACAATTGGTCATCCGACAAATGAAAGGAGAATATAAGGCAAGGAGTCCTAATCTCCAAGAATTGTATAAAAGGGCAATGGAGTTAAAAGAAGCTTTTGAGTTTTGTAAATTTGTGCATGTTAACAGAAAGGATAATCAAAAGGCTGATGAATTGGCTACTAAAACCTTGGCTTCTTTCAAAGTAGCTACTCTTGCATTAATGGATACAGGTTGGCCTGAGCTCCAAGATGTTCAACACTATTTAGATACAGGATACTTCCCTCTTGGATTGAATCCTCAACAGAAGCAAAGGCTTACAAGGAAAGCTCATCCTTACACAATTCTAGGGGATGTTCTTTACAAGCAAGGTAAGGATAAGATTCTTAGGAGGGTAGTGAGCCTGGAAGAATGTAGAAGGATTATGGAATTATGTCATGAATGTTCAGGTCGCCAGCACAACTCAGAGGATCCTTAACACAGGTTATTACTGGCCTTGACTCAGCAAAGATGTCTATGAGTGGTGCAGAAGCTGTGAAGTATGCCAGGCATATGGGCATAAGCAATTGGTTCCCAGACCCTTAGACCCTATCCCAACATATGGTCCATTTGAAAGGTGGGGATTAGATTTTGTGGGCCCACTTCCTCGTTCCTCACATGGGAAGTATTACATATTTTGGTGGCCACAGATTATGCAACAAGGTGGGCAGAAGCAAAGGCCATGGTCAATAATAAAGCAGTGGCTGTGGCATCCTCTCTCAGGGAATACATATGTGCCCGATTTGGGTGTCCATTAGAAATCCTTACAGATGGGGGGAGGTCTTTCAGGAATGACTTGATTGAAGCTTTGGTGCAAAAATTAAAAATAAAGCATGCTATGTCAACTCCCTATTATCCCCAATGTAATGGTTTAGTAGAAAAACTAATGGACAGCTTTGTGGATCTTTGTCTAAGCTAGTGGATGCTATGAAGAGAAAGTGGGATGTGCATTTGCCAGAGGTCCTATGGGCCTATAGGACAACTCAGAAACTCTCTCTTGGTTTCACACCTTTTCAGTTAGTTTATGGAATGGAGGCTATTTTGCCAATAGAATTGGAAATCACAAGCCTTCGCACATCTTTTACACGCTTGAATAATGAAGAAGAAACACATGCCCCATGCCTAGTACAACTGGAGACCTTGGATGAGAGGCGACTTCAGGCACTTCAAAATTTGGAGGCTGCATAACAACGGTGCAAGGCAAGGCATGACATTCTCACGAAGAAGAAGAAGAAGCCAGAACTCAAGCAAGGAAGCTTAGTCATGAGGTATGATGGCCGTGTGGAGAAACGGCTAGATAAGAAGCTTCTTCGATGCTGGGAAGGCCCCTTCAGGATAAAGCAAAAGTTCAAAAATAACACCTATCTTCTAGAGGATGCAAGTTGCCAGGAGGTTCCCGGACGTGCCAATGAGTACCGGCTAAAGATATTTTACCCTCGAGCACCATGGCCAGCAGACCCCCAAGACAAGCATGGAGGATCTGCTGGGGGGGGGAAGATGTGACATGAAAAATTGATATCTTTTATTTTCAATTTTGTGCATATTTTGATGGTTTCTCAATGGTAATAAGGTGGAAGCTTGTCCAAGAAGATTGCGGCGCCCACAATGGAATAACGGCGTGGTGATGCGGTGGCTTGGCGGCTACCTTGATAACAACATTGTATCTTCAAATATAATGGTTTTACTTGATTTAGGGTGCACACATTGTAAATGCCACAAGTATGCTTGATAAATACTTTGGTATGGTAGATAGACTAGTGATGTGGAAAATAAAAGTGGGCCTTCATGCTCACATGGATTTTTATTGTATTATTAATATGGTATTCACCATAAGGCTACAAGTTGGGGAGTGTGGAAGGCATGTGGAGGAGTGTGTGTAGGTGCATAATTGGGAAAGATTCTTCTAGAATGCCTACATGGAAGAGGAGAATTCCGCCATGTGTAAGTGGGATCCCACCTATATGCCACTTAGACTTGGCTATTATCTCATCATAGTCTCAAAGTCAAAAAGTCTTCAATTTAATAATCAATAGAAGACTTAGCCTAAGAGGACAATTGATGGTGACATCTACCCTTATGTCACTGAAGGGTTGAAGATTTTTATGTTGTAATTTGTAACAATGGAAGAGAGGGTGATTCTCCACCTATAAAAGGAGCCCTCCTCTCCCTTTCAAATCAAAGGAATGAGCCTCCTCAATTGAGCATTTTGTGTCATTGCCATTCTTTTATCTTTCAAACCCTTATTCAAACACTCTCTTTACATGTGAATATCTTATTTAGCATTAGCTCCTCATGCTTAACCCAATTTTGGACCTCTTTGATGATTCATGATAAGTGGGATAAGGAGTTATTATCTTGGTGGGCCTGTGACTTCTCAAGGTAGCCCTTGCCTTATTGCCGCCCTCCTTTGGAGGTACTAATGGTTTTAGCGGTAATGAGCATGTGGAAAGACTTTGGGGACCATAGGTAAATCTTTACGATTGTCCGCTGAGCAATGTTAATCCTTATCCTCTAGCTTGAATCATGAAGGAGATGAGAGGCAAGAGGCTATGTGAAAATTGAGGTTTCATGCAAAGAGAGGGAAGTGCAGTTTTTGTGGTCCAATACCCAAATTTCAACCGTCATCACTCGGGTATTGATTTCTAAAATTGATCATATGGCTAGGAAGCTCTTTATATGCTCTTTCCACTCATGTAACTAATTTTTTAATCCTTTACTTCATTGATGATCAGAATTTCTCCTAAAGTTGCTAACTTTTAGGCGAATTTTGGCAGTTTTATAGTCTTGTAGTAAAATGCTCATAACTTTTTGCTCGGTTGTCTGTTTTTGAAAGTTTTTATATGGGCGCGAAGCTCTCTTCAAGCTCTACGCACCTATGTAATCCTCTTTTGCACTGTCTCTATGGATTTAAAATTGCAATTCTCTGTGTATCTCTATTTTTATAAACTTTTGGCCATTCTTTCTTCTTAATTATGATTAATTCCTCTTAATCTCTTATCAAAAATCCAATCCCATGTGTTTTATGCTTTTGTAAGTGGTTGCTATATTTTTTTGCTTTAATATATTCCATCCAAATCATCCAATTTGAACGGATGAACCTTACCAATATTCCCCGTATGTTTCCGTTCACATAATCCTAAGTCGGAAGATTTTCTTCCAACAAAGAATCGCCCTCTTGTTTGGAGCTGCAAGATTGGCAGAAATTCTTACTTCTCCGGAGCCTTTCATCTTTCCTTCCATGAATTATGATCTCACCTTTGATGTGTATATCTTTATTTTAACTTAGGGAGAGAAAGGGAGGTGAGGAGGCTGTGAGGTTTCATTCAAATGTGTTTTTGATTCTAAGAAGTGACCAAAGTCAAAACCCCAACTTCGTGTCACAATACCAAACCAATGGATTGGTTGGGAGCCTCTACTTTGAGCAAAGAATCAAGCAATCTATAAGGTAAAATGTGGTTTATGGTCTCTTTTCTCTAATATTCAAATGTTTCTCTCTTCTCAACCCCTCTCAAGCTTGAGAAGCATTCAATTGAATGGCTTTTGAATACAATTGAACTTCTTTAATGAAATTGTAATGACAAAACATAAATTTTCATTTATGCTTAAATTATAATGTTTTTAAGCATTTCTCTCTCTCCCCCAAAGAATGGTCATTCCTATGACCTATTCTATATTCAAATGAAGCTTCTCATGAAGCGATTCTCTAATCTAAAAGTAATTTTATGCTTGTCAAATTGAGGTCAATTAAGTAGCTTTTTAATGCTTTGATGCTATTTAATTTATGAAAAAATTATGAATCAAGCCCATAATTGGATATTGATCCAAGTAATGGTTATTCTAATCATAGAGATATTACTAAACTTTATGCTTTCAAATTATTTGAGAATTACCAGTAATAGCAATGGAGCTATGGCAAAATTTTTAAAAAATTAACACATAAATCATTTTCATTCATAATATGAAAAGAGGATTTTCTACCATATTCTAGGATTAATCATCCTAGATTAATTGAATGATTCTCATTATAATCATGAAAAATTTAATTTTTATGTTTATGCATAAATAGTTAATTAAGAAAAAGAGAAATTTCTAGTAATCCATTTTTATGTTAAAGAGTAATCCCCATGACAATGGAAATCCATGTATTCCAATGAAGTAAGAGAAAAATTGTGATTATAAAATAATGTATATTTTATTAAAAAATTAAAGAAGGATTTAAGTGTAATTCCTAGTGTAAAGAAATTAATGGAGATTTTTATTTAAATTTTAAGAGAAAATTTAGTTAAATTTATCTTTTTGCATAGATAAGTTAAAATGATGAAAGAGGAACTCCCTCCATATTGGACTTCAAATATTTAAATGAGAAAAGTGGAATTTTTAGCTTAATGGAATTAATAGATATTTTTATGTAATTTTTAAGAATAATTTTAGATAGATTTAATTTATGGTAAAAGAGTAATTCCATGATAATTGGATTGCACTTATTGAAATTAGAAAAAGAAGGATTTCAAGTTTATTAAAAAAAATAGGTATTGATATTTTAGTTAAAAGAAGAATTTTTATGATATTTAAAAAAAGATGGATTTGAATTAAATTTTAGTGTCAAAAGATGAATTTCCACCATAATTCTACCTAATGAATTAAGGTTGAGAAATTATGTGATAGAAGGAATATCTTTGGATATTTTAATTGGTTAAATCACTGAATGGATATTTACCCAAAACTATATGTTTATCTGAAGAGAATCCTTGTAGAACTAAACCGAATAAATTTGGTTAGATTATGAGAGGGACGGACAGTAAACCTACTTGTCCATCTCTCGATCTGAATCAAGTAAAAATTTGGTTGATGACCAATTCTAGTTTCTAATCACAAAGAATAGACTATCAGAACTAAACTAGTTTCTCCTGACCGAACTCATCAAGAATCTAGTTGGACAATCAGACTAAATGATGGGTAGATTACCCTGATGAGAGATCAAGGATCCTCATTATATGAAACTGGGAATTATGGAAAAAGGGTTTTTGGAACCAATCTCAAACTGGAATCTTACTTGCATTGGAACCTCTGTTTTTTTATTCAAAGGACTGTTTTACGCCAGAATGCTGGAGGAAGCATTTGGCTTATGTTTTTCTAAGAGGAGGTTTGTTGGAACAGCTGGTGGGGAGTCATCAAGGGACGTCGCTCGCGGCAAAGCCTGCTGAGGTCTTGCAGTCTCGGTACGTTTAAAATGGCGTGATTTCGGTACGATGGGCGAGGACCGATGAAGCGGTCCCTGAGTGAAGTGCTAGGATACCTAAGGAGGATCCTAGAGGGTTTTGACCAGGCGATGCACGGGCTCGCGATTGCTAGGACACCCATGCGTACGTCGAGAAAGATTTCGGATGGACTAAAAGGAAAGATTTTTGGGAACCAAATTTTGATACTGGATCTCGTTGGTTGGCCGGTTGGTCTTCAACGGAGAGTCCAGAGGATATTAATGCAATGGACTCGAAATTTTAGAAAATGATGATCATAAATATTATGATTTCTATTGAAGGATTGTTTTAAAGCCAGTCGAATTTGTTATAAATGGTAATTTCATATTGGGTATGTACGTGGCCCACATTCCATTCATATGTGTCCTCATTTTCATCCAATCACATCATTTTCCATCTCATCACATCACATTCCATCACATAACATCAGATTCATTTACATCAGATATCATTTTTTCACATCCCAATTCACATGTCATCGCATCTCATCCATTCACTCATATCCACGTCACATCATTTCACATACACATTCGCATTCATTATTTCACATTCGTACATCCACATCCATACATCCATTTCCACATCCACATCCACATCCATACATCCATTTTCACATCCACATTCATACATCCATATCCACATCCACATTCATACATCCACATCCACATCATCCATTCATTCATCTACATCAACCCACATCATTCACACATCAAATCACATCATCCATACATCTACATTAATCTACATCATTCACACATCAAACCACATCATCCATTCATCCATCTACATCAATCCACATCATTCACACATTAAACCACATCATCCATACATCAATCTACATTAATCTACATCATTTACACATCAAACCTCATTCCATACATCCATCCACATTAATCTACATCATTCACACATCAAACCACATCATCCATACATCAATCTATATTATTCTACATCATTCACACATCAGACCACATCATCCATTCACATCCGATTCACATGCCATCATTCATTCACATCCCTTATCATTCATTCATATCACGATTCACATGCCATCACATTCCTTTACATCCTATACCATTCATTCACATCCTAATTCACATGACATCACATCCATTTTCATTTATCTGATTCATATCACTTCCATCCATCTATTTACATCTATCTAATTCCTTTCACATCTCATCACATCTATTTATAGAATGTAAGAGAATCCTAATTTTTTGATATAAAGGTTCTTTACGCATCTAATTAGGCATAAAGACAACTTTAGTAGGAATAACACTTTTTTAAAAAATCCTTTTATACATCTATTTAGGCATAAATTTAATTTTAAGGAAAATAACACTTTCGAATTAAAAATAAACCTTTTATGCATTTTATTATGCATAAATTCTATCTTAATAAGAATAACACTTTCAAAATAAAAATAAATCTTTTATGCATCTTTCTATGCATAAAATCAAAATTGATGAAAATAACTCTTTTGGATTAAAAATAAAATTCTTTACGCATCTTTTTATGCATAAAATCAAAATTGATGAAAATAACGCTTTTGAATTAAAAATAAAATTCTTCATGCATCTATTTATGCATAAAATCAAAATTGATGAAAATAACTCTTTTGAATTAAAAATAAAATTCTTTATGTATCTATTTATGCATAAAATCAAAATTGATGAAAATAACTCTTTTGAATTAAAAATAAAATTCTTTATGCATCTATTTATGCATAAAATCAAAATTGATGAAAATAACTCTTTTGAATTAAAAATAGATTTCTTTATGCATCATTCTATGCATAAAATCAAAATTGATGAAAATAACTCTTTTGAATTAAAAATAAAATTCTTTATGCATCTATTTATGTATAAATTCAAAATTGGTGAGAATAGCTCTTTTGAATTAAAAATAAAATTCTTTATGCAACTATTTATGCATAAAATCAAAACTAATGAAAATAACTCTTTTGAATTAAAAATAAAATTCTTTATGCATATATTTGTGCATAAAATCAAAATTAATAAAAATAACTCTTTTGAATTAAAAATAGAATTCTTTATGCATCTATTTATGCATAAAATCAAAATTGATGAAAATAACTCTTTTGAATTAAAAATAGATTTCTTTATTCATCATTCTATGCATAAAATCAAAATTGATGAGAATTACACTTTTGGATTAAAATAGATTCTTTATGCATCTTTCCATGCATAAATCCAATTTAGTAGGAATTACACTTTTAGAATAAAAGAATTTCTCTTATGCATCTTCCCATGCATAAAAACTAAATCCAATGAAAAATAACTCTTTTAAAATAAAAACTTTCTTTTATGTATCTATTTATGCATAAATTCAATTCTGATGGAAGTCACACTTTTATAATAAAACAATTTCTTTTATGCATCTAAATTTATGCTAAAATTTCATTTATGATGAACATCACACTTTTATTATAAAAAAAGTCTTTTTTGCATAAGTTTATGCATACAAATCATTTATGATGAAAATCACTCTTTTAATATAAAAGAATTTCTTTTATGCATCCATTTATGCATAAAATCATTTATGATAAAAATAACACTTTTATAATCAAAATAACAATTTCAATATGCTTTCCTTCTATGCATAGAATTTAATTCTAAAGAAAGTAACACTTCTTTAATAAAATATTTTTAGTATGCATTTTTCTATACCTAGGATGAAAATAACACTTTAAGAATACATATACGATGGGAATTACTATTTTTTGAATTAAAAAAAGTAAAACTTATTTTATATAATTTTAGAAATTTTGGCCATAACCTCCTTTGTATGGCTGACCATTTTTCAATTTTTAACTCTCTAAAATTAATTAGAATTTCACCAAAAGTATTTAAATCATTCTTATGTAAACATTTTCTACTCATTTAAGAGAAACATTATGAAAAACTTGATTTTATTCATTTATCATTCATCTAGGATAAAGAATGGTTGGATTTACTAAAGAAGAGAGAGGAATGCCTTTTTTCAATGAGGCATAACATCATATTCATTTTAGAGAAGACAAAAATCATAAAAACCATAAAATGAACAGAAAAAAGAGATAATTTCCAACTTACGAAGGAATTTGAGAGCTTTCCTTTGGCTTGATGGTTTGAGAGATCTACTCTTGTTTGAAACAAGAGTGTCCACCAATATTTAGAAGAGGGAAGGTCCAAAAACTAATGAATTATGAGTAAATTCACAGTTTTTGGCTCTTGGGAGAAGCAGGGTAACAGTGGAAAAAAACTCTATTAAGCTTCAACAAAGGGGAAGGCTTCTATTTATACGAAAAAGTGAGCCTCTAACCAAGCAAACTGATTCTAAATGGGAATCCCCATCTTGAGGTGTCAAAAATTCATCATTTCACTAAATATCTCTTCTTTTTTAACTAATATCCTTGTCCTTAGTCAACTCTTCATCCTTGTCCTTAGTCAACTCTTCATCTTATGTGAGTATTTACTCATTTTTGGGAGGATTTTCTTTATTTCTTCCATTTATCTCCTCCACACATTTGGATGAATCTGATTGGCCTCTCAAAACCTTAATTTAAAATTTTCATAAAATCTAGACTCCTAGGATAAGGCCTTTTGAACAGATTAAAATTTATTTCGAATGCACATTCTGAAAATCTTTTTGAACTTCTGTTTCGGGGGAACTTATTTAAATATGAAGAGATATTTTTCCATCCAAACATATCCAAAATTTGACTTATCTCTCTCTAGAACATTTTCTCTCTCTAGGCCAAAACAAGTAGAAATAAGATCTTTTATATTTCTGAAGAGGGATTTGAGTATAGGGAAAGATACTCGACATCCTGAGAGGCTGGGGAGGAATCTTACATTCTACCCCACTTAAAAAACGCGAGATGTCCTCATCTCGCATGGTGGAGTATGATCTCTTTCATCTTCTTCTTCTTCTTCAATCACTCTCAACGTTACTGCCTTGGAAGTGGACGGCCGATTTAGGAACAACTCTCTTTGACTTTCCCTATTCTGAGGTGGAGGTCTTACATTACTTTGGATTGAAACTGCAGGTTGGATAGAGGGTCTACCTCTGGGATTTCCCTAATTTTGGCGGCGCGGCGGCGGATAGAACCCTGATTACTCTAGACAGAAGGGGTTGGAGTCTGGAATCTTGATCCTCCTTGATTTTCTTGCCCTGAAAATGTTGATCCAAATGGAGTTGGGCAGAGAGAGAGAGAGAGAGAGAAAGAGTATGTGTATATTAAAATTTAATTAATTAAAATTATATCTATATATGTTCGTATATATCAATTTTTTATATAAATACACATATTTGGGTATGCATAGGTATATGTGTCTGAATATAATAAAACATTCTATTATATATAATATATATACATGTTTGTGTGTGTGTGTGAGAGAGAGAGAGAGATAGAGAGAGAAAATGTGTGTGTGTGTGTATGAGAGAGAGAGAGAGAGTATGTGTGTGTGTGTGTGTATGAGAGAGAGAGAGAGAGTATGTGTGTATATATGCATTCGTGTGCATGCGTGTGTGTAAGAGAGAGAGAGAGAGAGAGAGAGAGTTTCTATGTGTGGAAGAGTGTGGGTGAGAGAAACACAGACCGTGTATGTGTATATGATATGTGTGGGACAGTGTGTATGAGAAGAGAGAAGGGCTACATGTGCATGTGTGTGTGTGTATGATAGGAGAGAGACAAAGACAAAGAATTTCTATGTGTGAGAGAGTGTATATGGGAGGAGAGTGTGTGTGTTTGCATTAGTGTATGTGCAAGTGCGTACATGTGTGTGTGGGGAGGGAGAGATATATTTTTTTATTTTGTTTATATAAGGTTCATGCTTTTAATTTGTCTAAGTCTATGGTTGCTCTAATTTTCGTAGTTGATAAATATAATTATTTCCCAAGTGTCACAAGGATCTTGACACACACACATGCAAATATATATTATATATAATATAATATTTTATTATATTCAACTACATATACCTATACATACATAAATATGTTTATTTATATAAATAAACTTATGTATATACACATATAATTTTTATTAATTAAATTTTAATATAGATTAACTTTTAGTGGTGGGTGGGAACGCATTAGTGAGGTGTGCTCGTTATTAAATAAATGCATCTTACATACATGTAATGTCTCTATTTGCCACTCTCTCTCTCTCTCTCTCTCTCTCTCTCTCTCTCACACACACACACACACCCCCTCTCTCTCTCTCTCTCACACACACACACACACACTCTCTTCCTCTTCACACCCATCTATCTCTCTCTCTCTCTCTCTCTCACACACACACATCTATCTATCTATCTCTCTCTCTCTCTCTCTCTCTCACACACACACACACTCTCTCTTCCTCTTCACACCCATCTATCTCTCTCTCTCTCTCTCTCTCTCTCTCTCTCTCTCTCTCTCACACACACACACACTCTCTCTCTCCCCCCCCTCACACACACACATGTATAAACTTGCACATACACTAATGTAAACACCACACACACATACACATACATATAAATATATATGTTTATACTCTCTCTCTCTCTCTCTCTCTCTCTCTCACACACACACACACACACACACACGTACACACATTAGGTAAGAAGGGATAACTCTCCTCTTACAAATTGAGATGAGAAAATTCAAATTCTGAGAATAGGTTAGGTTGAGCCACTCCTCTTTATCCCTTGGCCCTCTCCCTCCTCACCTTTGGCCATGTGGAGATGGAATAGCTTGTGTGTTTAATAAGAGCATAGATATATATAGAAGATATAGATAGATATAGAAGAGTATAGATATATACACACATACCAACTAATGCCATCTTGGGTGCAATTTTTCGGTTGAAATTAAGATTCGATGTTGCCTTTAAATTCAAAATTGTATTTTTAATTATAAATCCGGACATTTGTACAACTTTTAGTGATTTTCAGGTGTAAATCCCAGTTAAACCTAAGCATTGCATTTAATTTTAAGGGTTGAAAAAAAAAACAGGCTGTTCCTAATCCTATACTCGTTGTATTTTACCAAGATGCCAACGTTCGTGCACCGTGCAATGTAAAAGATCTTTCCACGCACGCGCACTAACGCGGCCGTGCTCGCGCTGGTCTAGAGGATTATCAAAAAGTAGTGATAAGTTGATAACGATTCGCCGAATCAGCTGAGAGACGCAATGGACTTCCAAGACATGGCGTGCGACGTACGTAAGGAGGCAGAAGAAAAGCTATCCTGCCCTGATCATTGATGTATTTTCCAAGGCTAAGATAAAGAAAAAATACTTGGGTAAAGTTCTAGGCGTCTTTCACGATTAATTAGATTATGAAGAATTTTTGGGTACAGAAATGCAGAGATGATTTATTTGAGAAGTTTGTATGTGAAACCGAGTCATTCAATGAGGCGATAAGAAAAAAGGGGCCGTTAAGACGTTTGTTTGGAGGTTGTGGGTGGAGCCTGGGTCGCTGAGTTTTGGAGGTTATAAAGATAAAAAAGAGGTCATGACTCATTGGCGGGAGAGAGAGAGTGTGATGGACCAAGAAAAGAAACCTCACGTAGTGATGTTTCCCTTCCCAACACAAGGCCACATTGTGCCCATGATGCATCTAGCTTCCAAGCTTCTTCATCATGGCTTCATGATCACCTTTGTCCACACAGAGTTCAACTACGCTAACATCTTCCAATTAGACGCCTCCGGAAATTCCTCATCAGCCTCGGCCTTTCATCCCCTCCTCCGCTTCATCACCATCCCAGATGGGCTTCCTCCTTCCCATGGCCGCCAGGAGGAAGACCCTATGTTGTTCACTTCTTGTATAGACTCCCTCACACCCTCGTTTGAGCTTCTTATGGTCGAGATCGTATCCAGCACCCCTCCTCTCTACACAGTCTCCTGCATCATCTCCGATGCTGCGTGCTCCTGGATGCAGGACGTTGCCAACAAGTTTGCCATTCCAAGAGTGGCTCTGTGGACCATACCAGTTCACGCCATTTTGATATACTATCATCAAACGCTCCTTCTTGCGAACAACATCATTCCCTTCGGCAAAGGTAAGCTGCAAATCTCGCATTTTGCAAAACGCTGAATTAGTAGAAAGATTGACGAAGTTTAATGTAGCGCAGGGAAGGAGCAAGGCGGGTCTGAGCGGCTAATCGATTGCGTTCCGGGCGTTA
Source organism: Cibotium barometz (assembly GCF_041138505.1). NCBI lineage: Eukaryota > Viridiplantae > Streptophyta > Polypodiopsida > Cyatheales > Cibotiaceae > Cibotium > Cibotium barometz. The sequence continues at coordinate 30,597,234 of NC_141062.1, forward strand.
CCCCATTTCGAGCTTCAGATTTGATTTCCTTTCTACAACTCAATTCAGAAGACATGTCCAAGCCGCTTGGTGATTGGATTCTCAAACGAGCCCACCGCCGCTCCAACGAAGCGCTGTGGAACCTGGGCAACAACATCTATGAGCTGGAGAAAAGTGCAGCAGACGCCTTCCACGCGGAGGTGGGGTCGTTTCTGCCAATAGGTCCGCTCTGCTTGCCTGACGGCCGTTTATCGGAACAAAATATGCCGCCTCTGCCCAAAAGCTTGTGGGCGGAGAACTGTACCGACTGTCGGAAGTGGCTGAACACGCAGGAGACTTCCTCGGTGGTGTACATTTCTCTGGGCAGCTTTGTGACGCTGTCTGAGGAGCAGCTGGAGGAGATAGCCCTGGGCATCGAGGCCAGCGGGCACCCCTTTCTGTGGGCGGTGAGGGAACGTGAACGGAAATCGGACATACTGGCTGCCTTTGAAGAGCGCAACATGATCAGGAGTAACGAGGACCTCGAGCTGGGAAGAAAAGGGATGGCGGTGAGGTGGGCGCCGCAGTGGGAAGTCCTCTCGCATGCTGCCGTGGGGTCTTTCCTCACACACTGCGGCTGGAACTCTTTGATGGAGGGCTTGAGCGCTGGAGTGCCCATCCTAGCCATGGCTGGCGGCCTCGCCGGGCAGAGAATAAACCAGCACTATGTCGTCCACGTTTGGAAGGTGGGTGTGGAGTTCAAGACAGGCAGGGAAGATGGCCTCGTTGAAAGGCACATCGTGGAGAGGGCTATTAGAGATTTGATGTGTAGCAACCCTCCCTCACTCCAAGCCTCAGCGTTGAGAGATGCTGCTGCCGAGGTTCAAAACATGGCCATGCGTGCTCTTGAGCAAAATGGTGACTCGTGCACCAATCTAGAAACCTTTGTGAAAGACATCGCTCACAGAGCGCAAAGTATCCAAGGCTAATTTCCCACGGCCAAGCATTTGCTACATCTAGTTTGCTGTCCTTGGTGTGAGGTGGATTCAAGTACGTTGTCAAGTTTTTGGCCCACAATATTTGGGGGATAACTTCTTATACTTCCCAAGAGATAAAGAACTTCTTTTGGGCCGTATTCGAATGAAGACCATATCTGCTTCTTTGAATTCTCTGACTGACCTCTTCTTATCAGCATACTGCTTCTGTCGATCCTAGGTAGCTTTTATATCTTTATGAATTGTCTGCATTTGCTGCTCCATGATGTCAAGCATTTTTCTGGACATCTCGACCCTGATCAATGGGCCGGACCTAGCTAATGGAGTTAAGCAATCTTGTCCGAGACGGACCCTGATTAGATTGGTATGAAGGAATTGGTCTCTGAATTCGGGATTCTTGACTTTCCTGTGCTCTTGACATGGCAGGAGTCGGACAGTCTTTTAACTGATGACCAAAACCTTGGCATCCAAAACACCGGTTCTCATCGTTCTGAATCCTTAAAACAAGTGGGCTCCTGAGAAAGTATTCTGGGAAAAGGGTCTTCCTTTTTTAAACAAAATCTTTCTTTTATTTTAGAAAGGAAATAATTATAAGATTAGAAAGGGAGTTCTTACTCCTGTATACCTCGAAGGCTGGGGAAGGAATCTTAAATTCTATCCCACTTTAAAAAAGTGCGAGATGTCCTCATCTCGCAACAAGTAGAGGACAACTCTTTTTCTTAAGATCCAATTTATTCTGGGGTTCCTTATATTCTGGTCAACCCAACAGAATACTGGGATAAATATCCCTTATATAGAACTCATCATTAAATAACAATTCATTCAAATCATATTATTCATATCTTTAACACGATAAATGGTCCATTAGACTGAAAAAATTTCTTTCTGAACATTCCTCCACGGGAATTTCAGTCAAGCAAGTTCTCAATTTGTTATCCCTTAACTTGATCTACCGTGTCAAGTGTTAACAGTAGCAATTGGATAGCACAATCCACTAATCTCATAGTGATTTGTTGAAACCATTATCATCATTCTATTTATGAACATCATCACAGGGACTCATCCCATTCATCCTCATTGTGGTTTCGCTCAGCTTAATACATTTCAACCAATTTTCAGGGATCATCATTTTTCAATCAGAATCCAATTCAACTCATTGGTTCTCAAACAAAATTAAAAATCATATCAACCACATTCGAAATCATCATCTGGATAGCATTAATGCTTATAATTTCAAGTCTTAGATTTACTCGTATATACTATCGGTAAAGAGCTATAGTTATACCCTCGGTATATACGGGCATTCATGATACTTGGAAGTATAAGGTAAATACCATCATGTCTAGGCCTCAAGCAAGTCGGGGTTCCATACAATTGCGGTACTTCCATCTGAAGACCCAATTACTAATTTATGAATTTTCAGTTTGAATATCAAATTGTATGAATTATATCACACAATTACTACCTTTTTGTGTTCCTTGATAAATTTTTGACATATTTGGCTTCTCAGTTGATCTTTATCGACCAAAATGCTCTAATACCAGCTGTGAGATCCCAGTCTCCACTGCGCAACGGATTCGGGGTGCTAGCAGCGGAAGGAGCACTTCTTGCATGGGGCAGGGTCCCACACTCGGAGCACGGATATCCGGACAAGAGACTAATCTGTCGGTTTTTCCAAAACCGAACCCGGAAAAACTTCCTTTATCCGGAAAGCATGGGCGATTCCACCAGGATAACTTTTTACTCTAACGTAGTCAAGACCATTATTGATCAAACTGATCCGATTGCACCTCTAAAGGTACTCGGTCAGATCAAGGAAGAAACTTGCACTTGGATCATTGGGATCAACGCTTTTTTCCCCATCAAGAGGCACAGCCATTGATTCTTATCCATAGAACAATTACTATCCGGGATTTACTTCATCTATCGTAATAACAGAATTTGAGTCTCGATCTACGGATCCATTAGTCCAACGTAACCCCATCAAGTCCCATGGGTTAGCCAACCGCCCGACCACTGTAGTGATGCGATCCAACTAGGAATTTGGTTAGGTTTTGTCCCGGGTACCAAGGAAAAGAGTTCCAAGGTCCCCTAGCCGGAAGTTCATGCAAACATAAAACTAGTCACACCACTTACACACCCAATATGAAATTGCCTTTTTCTCAGCATCAGCTAACTTTAAAACAATCCTTTTATGAACCCATTATGTCACTGATGACAATCCTCAAAGTCTCTGGTTGAATCCTTATTTCCAGTCATTCATTCATCGGTATACTTATGGCATCATTGGCAACCAGAACGCTCAACACATGTTCACTCAGGGGGCTTTTCCATAGTTCCTAGCTCATAGTAACCGGCAATATATTCATATAATAGAATGGAATCTCCGTGGAAGATCAGCAAGCTGATCAACCCACAGATCCATATAAAAGAGCCGTGGACTCATCCGTTGAGGACCAGCAAGGTCAATCAACCAGATCCATGCCCGGTTTCAAAAAACAACTCTTATTCCTTGTTCCAATATCTTCCACGACGTCGAGCACCTTATGGTTAGCACCCTCTAGGATACTTCGTAGGTGACCTAGCGCTTCACTCATAGGCCGCTTCCTTGGTCTCTCATCCACTATACCAGAAGCTCACCATTTAAATGGAACCGAGGCTGGTCAAGACCCCGGTCGACCTTGCTACGCGAGACGTCCTCCATTGACTCTCCTTCAGCAGTTGCAACTTTATCAGTTAGGTCTCCATGACCTTAATCCACAAGACGGTCAAAATGCTTTCCCAGCATTCTTGACATAAAACAGTCATTTACAAATAGCTTTCAAATACAATTTCTATAATAAACTCTCATCTTTCCACATTATCCCTCCTTAGTCCACATTACTTATTCCACATTCCATTCACATGTGTACTCATTCTCATCCATTCACTCATATCGACAACACATTATTTCACATACACATTCACATTCATTATTCATACATACACATCCATATTCACATCCATACATCCATATCCACATCCACATTCATATCCATACATCCATATCTCCATGCATACATCCACATCCACATTCACATTCACATCCATAAATCTACATCTACATGCATACATCCACATCTCCATGCATACATCCACATCTCCATGCGTACATCCACATCCACATTCTCATTCACATCCATATATCTACATCTACATGCATACATCCACATCCACATTCACATTCACATCCATACATCTACATCTACATGCATACATCCAACATCAACATCTTCATGCATACATCCACTGTTGGAATTAGGGTTGCAGGAATGCACACACAACTTCAAGAAGATAAGGAAGCTTGAGCACAACACAGTAGTGTATTATGAGTGCCAAAAATGAAAGATTACAAGCCCTAGAAGATAATGGGCGTATATACAATGCACGGGGGAAAAAACCTCCTAGTGAGGGAAAAAGTGCCCCGGCGGTCCTAAGTGTGTTCACACACATCACTACTATAATATGGTAACAAATCCCCCCTGGAGTGATGCGGTGAACAAGAGCTAGCACTCATGTATAGGGAAGTGTCTAGCTATGTGGACGAATCCACAAAAGGGAGTAAGCCCAAAGCTTTGCGAAAAGCTTCGAACTTCTCACGAGGCAGAGCCTTTGTGAAAAGGTCTGCAAGGTTATCCTGTGTTGGCACATAAGCCAAACTGATCTCTCCTGCAGAGAGTCTCTCCCTGACATAATGGTAGTGCACCTCAATGTGCTTCGTACGAGCATGGAACACTGGGTTCCGTGCAACTGCCAATGCGCTCTGACTGTCAGTGAAGATGGTGGTGGCAGATGGCTGCCCAACACCCAAATCAGCCATAAGGCGTCTGAGCCACACACACTCAACCGTAGCTGTGAAAGCTGCCCTGTACTCAGCTTCACAACTAGAAGTGGCCACTGTAGGCTGCTTCTTGCTCAACCATGATATGCATGAGCTTCCAAGCATGAAGCAAAAACCACTCGTGGACACGCGTGTGTCATAACAACCAGCCCAGTCAGAATCTGAAAAAGCATGTAAATCTGGCGGCAATGATCCCCCCTTGGGATAAAACAACCCAAGATGCCGAGTACCACTCAAATAGCGAAAGATACGCTTCACTGCCTGCCAATGCTTAATGCCTGGGCTATGCATAAATCTGCTCACCTGTGAGACTGCAAACTGAATGTCTGGCCTCGTAATGCATACATAAATGAGGCAACCAACAGCTGTCTGATAGAGTGTGACATCAAAGTGATCTCCAGCATCATGAAGACTCAACTTCAAACCTGTCTCCATTGGAGTAGCAATAGGCTTGCAGTCTTCAAGGCCAAATCTCCGCAACAATGTTTCAATATACTTTGTCTGACACAAAGCAATACCTCCATCACACTGCTTAAATTGCACCCCCAAATAATGATGCAAATGCCCCAAATCTGACATCTCAAAAGAGGCATTCAAATCAGCCTTAAAATCAGCAATATGACTCTCATTTGGTCCTGTGAGCAGCATGTCATCGACATAGAGAGCAATGATTAGATGTACACCATCCACACGTTTAACATACAAAGTGCTTTCTGTTGGACTATTCTGAAACCCATGTGCAGTCAAATATGCATGTATTTTTTCATACCAAGCTCGTGGAGCTTGCTTTAAACCATATAAAGCCTTTTTTAACCTGCACACTTTGTTTTCCTGCCCTCTTTGAACAAAACCACGAGGCTGCGATACATACACCTCCTCATGCAAATCTCCATTTAAGAACGCAGTCTTTATGTCCAGCTGATGTACATTCCAACCATTATGAGCTGCTAATGCACAGATGCTACGAACAGTGGTCATACGACATGTGGGAGCAAAAGTCTCATCAAAATCAATGCCCTTCTCTTGAGCATAACCTTTTGCAACAAGCCTAGCCTTATGGCGATCCACTGTGCCATCAGGCTTACGCTTCAATTTGTATACCCACTTAGTGCCAATGGCCTTCTTGCCAGGGGGCAAGTCACATAAAGACCATGTACCATTCTTCATAATAGCATCGTATTCTGCTTGCATAGCAGCCATCCAATTTTCTGAACTTTGTGCCTCATCAAATGAAACAGGCTCACTTTCATCGCACATACTAGAAACAGCCAATGCATAACAATCTGACGCATAAGAGGCACCATGAGAGCCAGAACGAGTGCGACTAGACAAAGGGGCATCCAACTTGCTGTCACGCAAAGTCTGCACCAGCCATCTAGGCATATTCCTAGAGCCCTCAATCTCTTGTCTCTCATCCTCAAGTGCATCATGCACATCTGCATCAGATATAGGCTGATCTGTGCCATCATTTAAAACCTGCATAGGCTGAAAAACTGCCTCATGAGGTATTGCACTTGACTGTGCACCACTGAAAAGAGGCAACAATGTATCATAGACATCACGTGAGCTTATACTTGTCTCCTTAGTACATGAAACCAAGGGCTGAACTGCATCTTCCACAAATACAACATCACGGCTAACCAAAATGCGCTTTGTCTGTGGATGATACAAACGATACCCTTTGCTCTCAGCACTATATCCAACAAAAATACATTTGACAGCTTTGTCATCCAATTTTCTGCGATGTTGCACAGGCACTAATGCATATGCCAGGCAACCAAAAACACGTAAATGGCCAACAGATGGCTTGCGGCCATGCCAAGCCTCATATGGAGTGACAACCTGTAATGCTTTGGTGGGACACCTGTTTAGTACATAAGTGGCACACATGACAGCCTCAAGCCAAAAACCATGTGGTAGACTTTGACTCTTAACCATACATCTTGCCATTTCCATGAGAGACCTGTTTTTTCTCTCAGCCACACCATTTTGCTGTGGTGTATACGGCACTGTACATTGGTGTTTTATCCCACGCTCAGCCAGAAATGCATTAAATTCTGAAGACGTATACTCCCCCCCTCGATCTGAACGGAGGGTGCCCATCTTACTTTCTGACACATTTTCAGCCATAACCAAAAACTGTTTGAAGCACAAAAACACTTCGGACTTTGCCTTCAAAGGATATACCCATGCATGCCTGGTAAAATCATCAATGAAAGTCACGAAGTAAAGGTAGTTTCCAAATGATGGAGTTTGCATGGGACCACAAACATCACTGTGAACAAGCTGCAATCTGCGTTCAGCTCTCACTGATCCATCTTTGGGAAAGGAAGCACGCTGCATTTTACCCAATATGCAGCCCTCACAAACATGCTTGACAGGTGCCTCAAGCTTAGGCAAAGAAGACACCATTTCAGATTTCTGCAGGCGCAGCAAACTTGCAAAATTCAGATGACCAAAACGTGCATGCCACAGTTTTGCATCTGAAATAGCCTGCGTATCCATAATAGCACATGCTGAATGCTCTACACATTTGCCATCCATATTGAGCTTATACAGCCCTCGACATAGTGAACCAGATGCTACAATGATGTCACCACAAGAGAGATCATGAACAGTACATCTGTCATCCACAAATTTTACAACCAAACCTGTTTTGGCAAATGCGGAGACTGACAGCAGATTCTTTTTGATCCCTGGCACATACAATGCATCAAAAAGTGTAAAGGTGTTGCCATTTGCAACATTCAGCACAATCTGTCCAACTCCTTCAACGGGATAAGAGGAGTTATTGGCACAAGTGACAGTATTCCCTGTGGGAGCAGACTCAAGGAAAGTGAATAAACTGCGCTGCGAGGTGATATGCTTAGTGGCACCACTGTCAAAGTACCATACATCTGAATCTACTGCAGACATACATGTGTCATGCAAAGATGGGTCATAACTGCACTGCGCATTGAATGCCCATTCTGTATCTAGCACAACATTAGCAGATTCATTGTTAGAAGGAGAGGCATCTGCAACAGCCATACCAGCCTCTTTCTTCTTAGCCTCTTTCGCAGCCAGCTTAGGACACGCTTTGATGACATGATCATTTCCCTTACAGTACTTGCAAAATGTCTTCTGTTTGTCACCCTTCTTCTCATCTTTGTCTTCCTTCTTTGGTTGCGCAGCATTTGCAGATTTCTGCTTACTAGAAGAAAAGCCAGCTTTACCTTTCCCGCTTCTCTGACTAGCAACGAAAGCTTGATCTGCGACACGCATAATATTCCTGTTTTGCCTTGACTGGTCTTCTTGCAGCAAAACAGAAACTAACTCCTCAAATGATAAGGCATTGGGATTGCCTTTCATCATCAAGCGAAGAGTGGAAGCAAAACCCTGATAAGAATCTGGTAGACCATTCAAAACAGTCTGCACAAGTGAACTGTCTGACAGGATTTCATCTGCAGAAATGAGCTGCTCTTTGAAATCCTTGATCTTTGTCAAAAAGCTATCCATAGAATCACCTTCGTTCATATGCTCACTCTCCAACTGTTTTCGGAGATAAGCAACACGAGCCTCATTTCTTGCCTGATACAATGTGGCAAGTACATCCCAAGCATCCTTAGAAGTCCTGCAGGAGCGAATATGTGGGATAATGGTACGTTTGACAGACAGCGCAATCAAGGCATGAGCCTGCGCATCTCTACCATCCCAACGAATCTGCTCTGCTGAAAGTGGTGGTTCTCGAACAGCTGCTACAGCACTTGTGCCTGCACCATCATCAACAGTACCTGTTTCTGATGTATTTGCAGCATTCCCAGCCACAATAGGACGTGCATCAATACCCTGCACAATGTTCCATAACCCCTTTGCTACCAATACATGTCGCATCATATATGCCCACAATGGATAGTTGGTGCCATCCAACTTATCCTCAGCAGCCAACATGCGGAATACATCATTGTTGTCAGCCATGGCCAATGACTGTACTACTAGATGTAAATGCTGTCTGTAAGAGGTAAACCTGTATAAAATCGACCTGTGCTATGTAGCACAGCCCAAAACAGACGAATGGGCACCTGTCCTGCAGATTTTAATTTTGACAGAAAATCTGCACAGTAGGACGATTTTGCCTGTGCAGTACTTGGAATGCAAAAACGGAGGGCGAAATGACCTCAGATCAAAATTCTGAAACGATCAAGCCCTAAGGGCTTTCCCACGGCATATACTAACCTGCAGACGCTCGTGAAACCTCGTCACAATCGGAGGAGATGAAGCGGCAGGTGCCGGTGATGCTGCCCGGGAGGAGGAAGCCTGCTCTGATACCAATTGTTGGAATTAGGGTTGCAGGAATGCACACACAACTTCAAGAAGATAAGGAAGCTTGAGCACAACACAGTAGTGTATTATGAGTGCCAAAAATGAAAGATTACAAGCCCTAGAAGATAATGGGCGTATATACAATGCACGGGGGAAAAAACCTCCTAGTGAGGGAAAAAGTGCCCCGGCGGTCCTAAGTGTGTTCACACACATCACTACTATAATATGGTAACATCCACATCCACATTCACATTCACATCCATATATTCACATCTTCATACATACATCCATATCCACATTCACATTCACATCCATACATTCACATCTCCATGCATACATCCGCATTCACATTCACATTCACATCCATACATCTACATCTACATGCATACATCCACATCTCCATGCATACATCCACATCCACATTCTCATTCACATCCATATATCTACATCTACATGCATACATCCACATCTCCATGCATACATCCACATCCACATTCACATTCACATCCATACATTCACATCTCCATGCATACATCCACATCCACATTCACATTCACTTCCATTCTCGCCCTATCACAAACCATATACATCTTATCCCATCACATACACCTCTTACCTCATCCCATACACATCTTATCACATCTTAACTCATCTTATCACATCCTAACTCATCTCATATACATCTTATCACATCTCATATGCATCTTATCAAATCCTATCATTTCCCATATCTATTTATAGAATACAAGAGAATTCTTATATTTGATATAAGATTTCTTTCCGCATCTATTTATGCATCATTCCATTTTAAGGAGAATAACACTTTCGAAATAGAATCAATCTTTTATGCATCTTCCTATGCATAAATTCATTTTAAATGAGAATGACACTTTTGAATCAATCTTTTATGCATCTTCTTATACATAAACTCATTTTAATTGAGAATGACACTTTTGAATTAAAAATCAAACTTTTATACATCTTCTTATATGCATTAATTCAATTTAGTAGGAATTACACTTTTAGAATAAAATATTAATCTTTTATGCATACCTCTATGCATGAAATCCAATTATGCTAAAAGTAACACTTTTACAATAAAATAATCATCTTTTATGCATACCTCTATGCATGAAATTCAATTATGCTAGAAGTAACACTTTTATAATAAAATATTCATCTTTTATGCATACCTCTATGCATGAAATTCAATTATGCTAGAAGTAACACTTTTATAATAAAATAATCATCTTTTATGCATACCTCTATGCATGAAATTCAATTATGCTAAAAATAACACTTTTACAATAAAATATTCATCTTTTATGCATACCTCTCACTACAAGAGCTTGAGGACATACCGACGCCAAAATACCGACGCAAATGTCGAACGTCGGTATGTCCGTCGTCATGTTGGAGGAGACAAGCATGGCGGGGTTTTTTTAAATTTTCGTGTCCCGTCGCGTATACCGACGCTTATACCGACGCTTATTCCGACGTCTATACCGACACATATTCCGTAGCATATACCGACGTATATTCCGACGCATATTCCGTAGCATATACCGGCGCTCGTAAGTTTTTCACAGCCGAGAGCCTATTTTCTGGTTTTTTCGCAGAAGAAGCGCAAGTGGAAGCGACTCTTTAACTTTCTAGGACATACATGCATGCAAAAGCTACAATTTATAGTAATTTTTGTCTTCAAATAGATATAGAAATCAAATTTTGGTATATTTATAATTTGAAATTTTATATGGTACTTTTTTTAATTAGCAAAAAGTTATAGATATGTTGAATAATGCTTTACTACATATCAGATTGGTTTATACCCTAGTGATGATTAATGAACATATTTTGGTTGAGTCTCTATTAATTTTGCATATTAAAAATTTTATACTTTGGTTGGTTAACTCTATCTTTTCTTTGTACAAACATTAGCACTTTTGATACTATCTTGGCTTCCATGCATACATACATACAAACTAGGAGAGATTACTTGGTTTGTGTTATTCCATGATAGTAGAAGTTTTACTTGTAGTTCTTTTTTATATTTGAGAATGATTGTGTGAATTAATGTACTTTCCTAAAATAATAACTATTCAATACTAAGTCTAAAGAATCTCACCCTATTCATAGGAAAAGTTATAGTGGTTAGAACAACGGGCATGGTATAAACCCCTATGATTTGATCAACTATTTGGTATTTAACATACTATTGATTGTCAAATGTTGCATGTTCAAAGGATTAAAATACTCATGAATGTTGACATACCAGCATCTTTACTTATGTTTTTACTAGAAAAAGATATTGGAAGGGTAGAGGATATTTTGATTTTCAAGCTTTCACATAATTAAAGCACATGTCAAGATAAAACTATTTTTAATACTTCTTTCTTCTTGTTTATACACGTTTTAAAGGTTCTAATCTCAATTTTCAAGCAAGAAATTATTGCCATAATTTTCCTATTATTTGGCTTAGGGCTTCTTAGAGGCCTATGAAATTGTTTTTTTGGAAACCATGATCATAAACTATAATAAATGATACAAAATTCTACTTTGATTGGATGTATTTTAAGGTATTGTATTTTATTGATAAGTTGGCTAATTGTTGTAAGATGTGCACTCACATACATGCATATGTATGCAAAAACAATTAGAGATTAATGGTTCCAAGTTTGTGCTCTACTTGTTACCTGCATGTGAGAACCTTGGTTAAACTATTATACTATTTTATGTATGTTAAATAACTTAACATGGTATGTAAATTCTCTTCCACAATAATTAATTAGTTGAGAGAATAGAACCTTACAATGTAAACCTTATGTTTGGAAAAAAATAGATTGTGTGGGGCCTAGGAAAAAAAATGAATTTGGCGTCGATTTTTTTTGAATTTGGAAGACATCTCTAGATTCTTTCTAAACGCCTCAAAATGCTACTAAAAGGCAGAATAACAGCATAGAGAGAGAGAGAGAGATAGAGGGCTGCATTGCATTCCACTCCTTTTTTTTTCCCTGCATTGCGTTGCGCTTCAATTTCTTTTTTTGCTTGGCCTAGCTGCATTTCCTTTTTCTTTGACCTTAGGGCCCTACGGTTAAAACCTTAGGGCAATAACATATTAATTAGTGCTCGTAAGGGCACTAATTAATATGTTTTCACTAAGCCTGAATATGGTACCTTGGTTTTAGGTGGTTTTATGTCGCGGGGGTAATTTGCCATATCTAGAGAGAGGTAGAGAGATTGTTTTCACCACCCAACTGTAGAGGATAATTTGGATAACATCTCATTACCAAAATTTTATAGTGGTGGCTACTTGTCCACACTAGCCCGGCCTCCCAACGGAACTCGAACTTGGACGCCCTCACCCCTTGAACCTTGGACACCCTCGCCACACGCACTCTGTCGCATGTGGTCTCTCCGTGTCTAGACAAGCTATGCTAATGCAAAACGAGTGACTCACACATGCCGTTACAGGCTACATGACATTACTGCCTCCTAAAGAGTCTTTGTCCGCGAAAACAAATTAGGAAAGTTGTTGGTAAGCGTATTTAGTTGTTCTCACTTGAGACCCTTTCTAGCTTATCCTTCAACTGAATAAGTATCTATCAATACATAGTAACCTTGTGTTTGATTTTTGAACGTTTTACCCTATTAGGTTCACATGGAATCAAAAAAAATTTAAGGACTTAACTAGAATTTCAAGGCAAAATACATGCCTTGGTTTTGTTTTGTATGGCACTTGTAAGATTCCTCCCTCCAGCTTTTGAGGTGTGCAGATGTAAGAACCTCCCCTGCTGATCTTATAATTATTTCCCTCTCTGAAATAAAAGAAATATCCTGTTTTACCCTGTTTTTTTTGTCTTGGAGAGAGAAAATGTCTAGAGGGAGGTAATTCAAATTTAAGATATTTTTGGATATAAAAATCCTCCTAGTGTCTAAAATGGTTTCCCCCGAAACAAAAATTCAAAAAGAACTTTCCAATGTGCAATTGGAACTTATTAAAAATAGGTATAAAGGACTTAGCCCAAGGGTCCAGATTTTTAGAAATTTTTAGATTATGGTCCAATTAAGGTTCCTATGGACCAATAAGACTAATCGAAATGTAGGGAGGAGATAAATTGAAGAATAAAAGAAGAAGCCCCCAAAAATGAGTAAATGCTCACATAAGATGAAAAGTGGACTAAGGACAAAAGAAAAGAATTAAAAAACTGAATTTTGACACCTCAATGTGGGGATCTCCCCTCATGAAGCAGGCACCTTTTTCTCATCATTACCCCCAATTTTTAATCAATAAAATGAGATATTTTTATCTCTCCTCTCTCCTATTTTAAAACTAGATCCAAAAAGTAAGCTGAACTGACCCAAAAATGGTCAAAAATTGACCTAACTGATCTCAAAAATTCTAGAATCAATTTGCTTGGTTAGAGGCTCACTTTTTCCTAGTCACCCGCCGGGGTCAATGGCCGGTGTGACGGGCCCATTTGTAGACATATGTCCATAAGGTGTTTATGGACATGTGTTTATTTCACAAGTGTGCATGCGGTGTAGTGGATAAGAGCTTCGCCTCCCTTGGCAGGGACTTGGGTTCGAATCACAGCAAATGCCCCGACGTGTGTTTATAACTTTTTTGCACGGCTGTCTATACTGAGGCACTCACCGGCTAGGTGACCGCTCATGCTGGGGCCCACGGGGTGCCACGTACACAGGCACACGTACACAAGCACTCCAAAATCTACTTAGAACCACCAAGTGTTAAATGCAAATACCTTCAACGTAATTCACAAGAACACACTGAAAACAATTGCCATTAAAGCTTCATCTATTCCTTACAGTTGCATGAAAGAATGTGTGAGTTACATTCACGATGGTGGTTGTTATTAAGCATGGGATTTGAAAAGGTATAAATGAAAAGACACCTCCTAACAGTGTGTTCACACATGCTATGATAGAAGTGCGTGTATATGGCTAACAACCTTAAACCCAAAAGCCTCAAAGACCCCCCCGATAACACAAGCCAGTGCTACGGGCTCCCCAGTGAGCCAAAAGAAGAGACCAACATAGGGACGAAAGATGAATTACCTACGCCCATATGCCCAAACCTTCCATGGTGCCATCATCAGGGAGATCCATGATGAGAAAATGTGGTGCTCATGCTAGATCAAGTGTGTGGAGTGGAGAGACTCAAAAAGTACAAGAAAAAAACTCTTGCTTATTAAGTTGCTTATGCATACAACTAGGCTTTGCTCACATACAAAATGCCTCATGGCCTCACCTTTAAATAGGTGAACAAGTGGACCTCAAGTCCATTCACACTCACACCCTTCTCTCACCCTTCTACATAACCTTAGTCCCTTAATACCCTTCCTCAATACCAACTATGGAAGAATGGAATAGGAGGTATTGGACCATAGGATGCCTTTATAACATTAGGCGTACAAGGCTTTGGAATATAGGTGTGATTACATTGAGAATTAAAACAATTTCTGAGAAGCGGTAGAGGCTGATACAAAGTTGGCCTCTGACTCTTTGTTAGGACATTTAGAAGTAATATGCCCCATTTGTTTACATTTCATTTTGTTGGGGTATTTGACCCAATAATTATTTGCCAAGTGTCCCACCTTTTTACAATGGGCACATCTTACTTTGACTACCTGATGTGACAAAGCTTGTTCCATAGTCGATGAAGTGGTTGCATGTGAAGATTTAGTTGGTCCCTTTGGCCTCTTTTCTTCATCAAGACATGATTGGATGACTTCTTCGAGGGTGGGATTCGGTATGTTCTTCAGGGTGGTGACTAAAGTGGTGCCACTTCTATGGGACTGTCATATTAAGAGACTAAGGTTGAGTAGAAGGGTCAGAGAAGGGTGTGAGTGTGAATGGACTTGAGGTCCACTTGTTCACCTATTTAAAGGTGAGGCCATGAGGCATTTTGTATGAGAGCAAGGCCTAGTTGTATGTATAAGCAACTTAATAAGCAAGATATTATTCTTGTACTTTTTGAGTCTCTCCTCTCCACACACTTGATCTAGCATGAGCACCACGTTTTCTCAACATGGTATCTAGAACCTAGGTGATTTGAACCACTTGTGGTGTAGATTAGGTAAAAAATATCCATTTTTTGCTCATCTTTCTTGTGTGGAGCTCAATCCCCAGCCATTGGAGGCCTTCCACAAGCTTGTAGAGGGCATATCTCTCCACGAATTCTTCATGAAAGTTGTAGAGGAGCTGCCGGCGAATCTAATCGTACTGCCAATTGGGTGATTAGTCCTGCATTCGATGCGGCATTGCTGTCTGAAGCCGCCGCCTGCTGCTGCTGCGCTGGTCGTACAACCATTGCTTGGCTGTAGACCACAATAAGGCAAGTAGTATTAGGGCTTTGGTAGCCCAATGTATGAGGACTCCACAGCTGCAATCTGAGCTCAAAACGACCACGAACGCGCTGGCAATCAACAAAAGACCAGGCGATGGTTCTTCCCTGCCCTCAAGCTCTCCATTAAAGCTTGTTTTTTTGGGTTTTCTTGCTCTAATCAACTACTCCCTTCCTCTAATCACTCAAGTGTGAGTGTGAATGAGTATTGCTGATCTATATCTTGATTTTGAAGTGGATCTCATCCACATGAGGTAGCCATAAGCCTCGTGCCCATCAAGCTTCAACATCAACATCAATTTTTAAGCTTTCAAAGTGATTAAGTGTGCTTCTAAGCACTAATTGTGTTGTTTAACACTAATTACTCTATTAATCCAACAAAGGAAAAGTGTTCTTAAATACTAATAGTGTTATTAAACACTAATGAGTTAATCACTAAAATAAGTGTCATTTGACACTAAAAATGTGCTTTTTAGCACTAATTGTATTTTATACACACTAATGGTGATATTAATCTAAAGTGTTGCTCAGCACTAAGGTGGTCTTAACCATCAAAGGAGGAGGTCATTTACATTAAGGAGGCTCTTCTTCATCAACATGGAGGCCGGGCACACACCATAAGTGCCACATTCAAGTCTTCATTGTCAACCGCTTCTTCCAAAGAGAAATGGTGCAACCATGAACCAATTGTCTTCACCTCATAAGCTAAAGAGGTTGAAGAATTCTGGTTTTTTCATCATCAAACTCAGATTTTTGAGTGGTTTTAAAGTTGAACACATGTACACTAAGTGTTCATCTTCAATGTTTATGTGTATTACCCTTGAGGCCCTTGTTTGTAAGAGGCATAGGCAAGCCATAAGCTGTATGTTCTCGTTTTCCAAGGATTTTAAGCATCTTTTGGCATTACTTTTGTAAGAGGCATTGGCAACATTTGAGCCATGTCCCTCCTTCTTGAGCAAAAGATGATAAACCTTATTTGTTTGAGCATTTACCTCAACCAATTACTCATTTTCGATAATCTTGAATCTTCAAACCCTAATGGGTATCTTGTAACTAACATGCATAAAAGCTATTGTAATTGTGGAGTAGACACTGCCCTTGACCAATGCATAAGGCAAGTGGTAAGACCCTCCCTTTCCCTTCCCCATTTAAATCTACCTCACTACCCATGGAGGAGATATGGTATTCAAGGAAGCATCGAGCATGTTGGAGGACCATCTAAAAGCAAACCACTTAAGCAATGGTGGCAGCCTGCTTATGATCATTGTGTGAGAATGGTCAAGGTGGAAAGCATATGGTGGAAGCAATGGCATGTATCTCCTAAGCATGTCATCTACAAGAAGCCAAGCAAACACAAAGAGTGGAGTGTACCATCATTGAGGTGTACATCTTCATCGACAAACAAATAAAGACTTAGATGGCATCAATGTAATAGCCTCTAAGGCTCTAGGAACACTTTTGTAAATCCTAGATAATCACACCTATATTCCAAGCCTTGTATGCCTAATGCTATAAAGGCATCTTATGTCCAATACCACCTATTCCATCCTTCCATAGTTGGTATTGAGGGGGGGTATTAAGAGACTAAGCTTGAGAAGAAGGGTGAGAGAAGGGTGTGAGTGTGAATGGACTTGAGGTCCACTTGTTCACCTATTTAAAGGTGAGGCCATGAGGCATTTTGTATGCGAGCAAGGCCTAGTTGTATGTATAAGCAACTTAATAAGCAAGATATTATTCTTGTACTTTTTGAGTCTCTCCTCTCCACACACTTGATCTAGCATGAGCACCACGTTTTCTCAACATGGACTAAGGTTATGTAAAAGGGTGAGAGAAGGGTGTGAGTGTGAATGGTCTTCAAAAATTGCCGGTACGAGCTGAAGCGCCCGGGGCTGTTCTACAACTCCCTAGTTGAAATCACAGAGAAATATCCACTCTACAAGCTGTTGTAGCTCCTCAACAATGAGAAGGTTGAGCTCCACACAAGGAAGATGAGGAAAAAATGGATATTTTTGACCTAATCTACACCACAAATGGTTCAAATCACCTAGGCTCTAGATACCATGTTGAGAAAACATGGTGCTCATGCTAGATCAAGTGTGTGGAGTGGAGAGACTCAAAAAGTACAAGAAAAAAACTCTTGCTTATTAAGTTGCTTATGCATACAACTAGGCTTTGCTCACATACAAAATGCCTCATGGCCTCACCTTTAAAGAGGTGAACAAGTGGACCTCAAGTCCATTCACACTCACACCCTTCTCTCACCTTTCTACATAACCTTAGTCCCTTAATAATCCATACCACACATGGAAAGGTGGCACTATAGTATCACAACCCAAAGTGTCTCTAAATTCTGGAAGAGGCTTATAAAGGACAAACTAGCGAAGGTGGGCCTCAACAAATGGCACATATTCTTCCCAAGAATATCAACATGGAGCTTTGTGCCGAGTACATCAAAACATAAGAAAAAGCCACCAAGTAGGGTACAATAACGAAGGCTAATGGCACAACAGAGCAAGTCCTGATCACGGAAGATCTAATCCATGAAGCTCTGCACAGCAACCACCACCACTCAAGATACACTCCCATGCCTTTGAATGGATGTCCATGTATGCTATGCTAAAGAAGAGCTCCTATAATTCCAATGAAGCTGAATATGAGAACATCAGAGATGAACCAATAGAGAAGGGTTGAAGGGGGCAATGTCTTTAGTCATGCAGGTGAAGCTACTGGATTACAACAAGGTGCTTGTGAACAGAATCGTGAAAGTCCATGAAGAGAAGGAGGAGGACTGGGCATACTACATACACCGAGAAATGGAGAACTACCTCAAAACCCATCAATCCGAGATATGCAACCCATACCTCATGATACAAGTCCTAAACCATGTGGCGCAGAGGACCCTTCACAACCCAAACCAACAGAGCAGATGCAATTGGTACTCCTTCCAGAACAACCAATGCTGAAAGCTGTAGAGATGCAAGAAGGGAAAGCTATCCTCATGGAAACAAAAGTCATAATGAAGGAAATCAAGAAAGGAAGAAAAAAAAAGACGGAAAGAAAGATGAGGGACATCATCCCAGACGTGGCTAAGCAAACACAGCGCATTGAGGCTGAGCTCACACAAGAGATTAAATCATACAAAGAAGTACTTGAATTGCAAGAAGCCACTGTTAATAATGAGGCCACACAAGAACAAGCACAGCATATGACTCCTCCTTAGAGCCCACCCCAGCTAATATTCAAAAACCTATCTCCTCTCAAGGATTCTAATATGATAGACACACCTGTGGAAATGGAGCCAGAGACAGCAAAAAAAGCAGTGTGACAGCGGCGGCTGAAGAATCTTGAGATCTTGAAATAGAAATATCAATCCGAGTGCAAGATCCAACAACGCCACTTGACACACGTAAAAGACCAAGAGATGAAGATACATCCAGTCCGAGAAAAAGAAGGCATTTGAAGGATGAAGAAACAATACCACAGCTGTCATTCCTATAGAATATAGACTATGAATAGTTCATGCAGGAAACTATGGAAGGCTTGGATGGGCTACTGAACCTGCCGCATGCTGGAGTGGATGGGACAGTGGGCACAAGTACAGCACTTTGGGAGCAGGAGCAATGAGTATGGCACTGCCATCTCCTCACTACACATATGCTTCATGATCATAATGCTACACTCTAGAAGCAAGCTCGAGATTCCAACACCACAAGAGTACAAACCATAAAAGAACACTTGAAAGCAGTAGAGTCCACATATCGAGATGTGATCATGAAAGCGTTTAAAGGCCACCGAGGAGCAAGAGGCCAGGTACAAAGAAAATAATAATTTGGTTCTCAGCCAAACTATTGTCTAGATAATTAAAGAGAATACGAATCTTAAGGTGAAACTGAAGCAGGCTAAGGAGGAGCAACTCCAAAAGGAAGTTACCCACAACCACGAGCTAACAGCAGCCATTCATGCCCAGCACAAGTATGAGAGTGTAGCATACATTCCTAGCCAAAGAAGAGGAGCTACAAAGCCAGATCTAGCAGTTATCCTTAAGTCTTCAGGAAGCAGAAAGAAGGGCTACTCACTTGCAACAAGAAAAGAAACGCACAAACAAGGCACATGTAGAAAAGGTGAGAGCCGTCAATGATACCATTAGCACCAATCAAGTTGATATGCAGCAGAGAATGGTGATAGCACACCAAGAGGCAATGGCACAAGTCACCCAACATGCCCAGAGCTGCTCTCCTCCAGGCGGCTCTCTTCAGAATGACCAGCACCCGTATACCAATGCGGCGGCCTCTCTTTATCTCCCTCGGCTGACTCCAGCAAGGCGGCCACCCTTCGCTCCTCTGCCAGCTTCCAGAACATCACGCTGGCAGCCATGTTAGCTTCCACGTAGCATGCTTTTTTGGCCACATTGTAATCATCATTTTTTATTTCTTCTAAGTCCTAGAAGATGGCCATCATCTATGCTTTCACACCAATGCTCTTGCTACATTGGCCACACCAATATTTATTGCCCTCATGCTTCCACACACCTTCAAACACGACCTTCAAGTGCCCACTTATCTTAAGGGATGCGCACACAATTCCAGCTACCAAGCAGCTGATGTCATCTGCAATCAAAACCATCTACTCTGTACACCTGGCAATGCATTCCATAGCAAAGCCTTTATTCACACCATACACACGTATGTACACAGGCAGAGGGACTTCTGCTAGCCCTCGGAATGCGTAAAGGCATATACACATCATGTACACTGTGGCACTTAATCCCATGCATCTGGATTTGCATTTAATGGCCTCACATGCATGGTTTCACACCATAGACGTGCCATGGCACGACAACGTGTGTGGCATAAGATGGCATCAAACGTAGATGCGTACTTGGCTAAGTGTGTCATGTGTCCATGCAAGAAATGTAAAGGGTCAAAACTACGCCAAAGACATGTTAGCATGATGCATGTAGAGAACTTTGGACATTTTGATAATACCATTGTGGAAGCCCAAGTGGAAGCTTTTGCCAAGCACCAAGACATGGATTTCTCTTTAGTCCAAACGTCCCACAAGCGTGGCAATGATCAAACCCTAGTAGTGGATATTTGCCATGCAGTAAGGTTTGAAGTCCTAGAGAAAACTCAAAGAAACATAATCGATGACACAAACATGGAAGACATGATTGCAACTTTCTTTACAAATGATTCTTCTAGAAGTGGTTGGGGACAGCTCGACAATGAGGAAGCATACAAGAGTTATCCCATAGAGGATTGACTACGGCATGTGTCAATGCCAATATTTGCAAGTTCTTGTGCATCCATTCTTCAAGCATGTCTTTCCATCCTAAACCTGCACACGATGTACGTCTAGAGTGATATAGTGTGACATCATTATTTCAAATCCTAAAGTCCTCTCTTCTTCCAATAGAGAATAGTCTGCCAAGCTCCCGTGTAGATGCTAAGAAAAATTTGGCAAGCATAGATATGGACTAGACATCTATCCATGCTTGTCCCCACTATTGTGTGCTATATCAAAAGGACCTCACCTCTTTTACAAATTTCCCAAAGTGTGGAATGGAGTGATATCAAAAGGACCTTCAAGGTTCTCCTATCCCTACAAAGGTTCTTTGCTACTTTCCTATTATCCCTCGCATAGAACAAATGTTTAGGTGGTGCAAGGGATTGGTAGGACTAATGAATTGGCACTCACTACATACCTCAAGTCATGGAGTCATGCAAGTCCCATTTTGTTGAGATTCAAGCTCGATGTCAGCTTGTGCCAGTTGCACTATGTGCTGGCATTTTAGGTAGTAACATGTGTGAGACATAAACGATCGTTTCCAGCTGGTCATAGTTGTGTGGACATTAGCTAGGTTTAGCAGTGTGTGGACACAACACAGTGTGTGTTGTAGATTATGGATTTGGGCTTTATGCATTGTGTGAGAAGAGAGATGGCTTTCCTCTATGATTAGGGTTTGTAATATACATTAGGATTTGCTCCTGTGTGTGTGTCTCCTCTCCCTCCACCTGTTTTTCATCATGGTATTAGAGCCTGGTGCTCTCAGGGTTTGCAATATACATTAGGGTTTGCTCCTGTGTGTGTGTCTCCTCTCCCTCTATGGTTAGGGTTTGTAATATACATTAGGGTTTGCTCCTATGTGTGTGTCTCCTCTCCCTCTACTTGTTTTTCATCATGGTATTAGAGCTTGGTGCTCTCTATTAGGGTTTATGTGAGTGAGTGAGAGAAGAGGGAGAAGAAGCTATGAAGAAAAGCTGTGAAGCTTGCCATTGGAGCTGTGAAGCTTGGAGCACACCGATTTCCATCAAATCTGAGAGCCTGGCCTACCGGGTAAGGACTACTAAACATCCTTGAGTGGATTGCAGGTGCAAAAACACAAACAACACCAAATTTGAGTAAAGAGAAATTTCTTTTTTGCAAGCTCTCCATTGAAGCTTGAGTGTGCTGAATGTATGACGCAAAGGGGGATTTTTTTGCGAGCTTTTTTTGCCGAGCTTTTTGGAGCAATGAACAATTCGTCCGAGCTTTGCAAAGGACCATGAACTTACTATGAGCTTTGTAAAGGACCAAGAACTTACATATAAATAACAAGCTTTGAATGATCAACAATATAAATTTCAATCTATAAAAATATTAATTACAAAGTCTTTTGTTCCACATCATACCTATTGATATAATTACATATATTCATATACCTATCTAAATTCATGCACCTCATACATATACACATACAAAATATACATATACATACATACATGCGAGAGCTACCTACATACTAACATATATACATACATACATACATACTTTCTTACTTACTTAAATATAAAAAACAATCCTTTAAAGATAAAAAATGTATATATCGATCTTTAAAGTTCCAAACCATGAAAATTTTGATTACAAAGTCTTTTGATCCACATCATACTTATTGATATAATTACATATATTTATACAAAATATACATATACATACATACATACATGCAAGAGCTACCTACATACTAACATATATACATACATACATACATACATACATACATACTTTCTTACTTACTTAAATATAAAAAACAATACTTTAAAGATAAAAATTGTATATATCGATCTTTAAAGTTCCAAACCATGAAAATCTCGATTACAAAGTCTTTAGATCCACATCATACTTATTGATATAATTACATATATTCATATACCTGACTAAATTCATGCACCTCATACATATACACATACAAAATATACATATACATACATACATGCAAGAGCTACCTACATACTAACATACATACATACATATATACTTTTGTACTTACTTAAATATAAAAAACAATCCTTTAAAGATCAAAATTGTATATTTCGATCTTTAAACTTCCAAACCATGAAAATCTTGATTACAAAGTCTTTTGATCCACAAATTATAGCATTCTTCTACGTATCATCCCGACCTAATGAGAAATCTCCCAGACATGCTTTGGCTACCTCCATGTCATTTTCTATCCCCATATAGTGCCTTTTTAACTCTTGGCATGCACGTCCCAAGCCTCCACATCCTGCAAAAACATCCAAGACACCATCTCCTTCACTTGATAAGGTCTCCACTAGCCACCTACAATGAAATACAATCATAAACGTGCATCTAAGTATTTTGAAAAAGTAGCTATGAAAATGAACAGAATGAAAATTGTGTCACCTAAAGAACATAGGAGATCTTTCTGCACCACCTCGAATGTAGCACTCCAAGACCATCGTGCATTGGAAGATGCTTCTTATTCTTCTCAAAAATGAAATTTCGTTGAGCGTTGAATAACTTTTTTGAAACATTTTTCCCAGCCTCACGACGATCAATAATAGGAACATGGCAATTTACTTGATAGAATATACTAAGTGCCAATGTATCCACCTACCATAATGAGAAAACATTATGTTTGGATATCCATACCACATAACATGTATACATAAAGGGAAATATTTGAGAGATTATGACTTACCCGTTCTCCATTCTCATACAAATAACTTGATTCCACATGAACAGACATTGTTCGATGCATGACCAATCCAACTTTCTTTCCCATACCTGTACATACATATAAATATATATAAACTATCCATATGCATATACATATTAGATACATATACATACAGATATATACTAGACATGCATACATAAATATATACCTACATACATACACTAAATTATATACTAAATTCCTACATACATACAAAGTTCATGTTACATTTAAGATTTGGCATGTTAGATTTTAAAGAAACATTGTTAAGTTTTGAAGTTTATTTTGGGACTTTTTAGAAAATGCAAAGGAGATGCTGACCAAATTTTTTACAAATTTGTACATACATACATACATACGTACATACATAGTTCATGTTACATTTAAGGTTTGGCATATCAAATTTTAAAGAAACATTGTTAAGTTTTGATATATACATACCTACATACATATACATATAAATAGATACATATACCTATATACATATACATATACATATGCATGTACACATACATATACATATACATATACATTAATACATATACATATGTATATGCATATACACATACATATACATATACATAGATACATATACATAGATACATATACATCTACATACATATACATATACATATACATATACAAAAAGGTCTGGGGATTTCTACTTTTTTACTAAATTATCTTGATCTATTTCTTGAAGAATTTATGAATTGCCAATCTGAGCTTGAAAGAGAGCCCCCAACTCAAGAAGACTCTAGAATACCTTCCTTGCAGCCAACAAACTTGACCCAGTCTCCAGTAGTTGGATCCTCACGCGCGTGGCCCCAAAACCATCCACACCAGTGTCACGAGTGCCACAATCACACCAAGAGCATACATCTACATCATCTCAAGTGCAACGTGAGAGGCGAACAAAGAGACGTCTTGACATTATGCATGATGTTCAAGAGGGAGACCACACAAATGAAGATCAAGAGAGAGACCCTCCAGAGCATCTTCAAGAGGGGGAGGTGTCAAGAAAACGTGACATCATGGACATGACTAGTAAGAGTACTTTCCATCGTAAATTTATTTTGAGAAGTGTGTGCTTTCGAAATGCATCTCATTTTTTGTCTTGTTTACTTGCAGGTGAGAGATCTTCACACATATTGCTAGTAGACGTCCACACTCTTTCGGAGGGCTCAAATAGGTAAAAAGAATAATTTCACCATATAAAAAGTTTTCCAAGTTATACTTACCAAAACCAAACATCATAAATCTTTTATATAGTGTGGAAGAATTCTTGAAGATGAAGATTCCCAAGGCTCTATCTCATAGAGGTGCTCCCTCAAATACAGTGGCTGGCCTCGTATGGGCTGACTTTCCTACAGGTTTACAGGTTGTTGATGTAGATACAGATGGGTGTCCCTCATGGAATCAAGTTTCTTCATCATTGATACGTGCCACACTCAGTTTTGTTGGTTTGTTTGTGGCTGATGAGGGTTGGTTTGTGTGTTTGAGGCTAATGGATCAACTTCCTAAAATATATTGCTGAGCTCCTCACATGGAGGCACATGATTTAGATTATAGTCCAACCACCAAGGACATCTCTTATATTCCCAATCAGAAACCCCTCTCTCAACCCATTCCTTCGGGTACATTATTTTCGAGGAATTTGGATCTACCCATTCTTTGATTGCTTCTGTCTCTTTGTCCTTTAGACCTTGGCCAATGAGTAGCTGCACCCACCTACATATCCAAAATAAAACAAACAGCACTAAAATATTTTTTTAAATGCGTATATGTATTTTCTGTAAAAATAGAATGGCATTAGAAGATATACACCTGTAGACAACCCTCTTTGCGGCATTCTCCACCTCAAGTTGCTTTTGGCCTTCCTTCACTTTTGCAATCTTTGCCCACACCTCATGGAAGGCCCACGGTATGTGTTTTGATCGCTCCTCTTGTACTCATTGCATAAATGGTGGGATGTAGATAACATCATCATATACCAATAAATCCTCCAAAATAGAGTCCGCCTCCCCTATTAGCTCTTCCCAACACAACTCTTTCTTCATATGTAGCAATGTCTTTTTGTTATCCCCAAACATCTCCGAAATTACCTTGTCCTTTGCCCTCCCGGTCATAAGCATTTGAAGCAATTCCGTCTTCCTATTTCAGCATCATACCAAATCCATAAGAGATTAGATGTTAAGGTTAGTTTATGTTAAGGGAGGTTTATTGACATGTGACATACCTTTGAGTTGAAATCCGAGATATGGCAACTGTGTAGAGCTTTTCTTTGGTCAGAGCAACCAATCCCTTCTTAGACCAATCATAGTTATATATGAGTTGAAAGAATGCATCACCATTGGATGGGTTTGCAATTATGAGCATCTTGTATGCTCTATCT
Organism: Cibotium barometz; assembly: GCF_041138505.1. Taxonomy (NCBI): domain Eukaryota; kingdom Viridiplantae; phylum Streptophyta; class Polypodiopsida; order Cyatheales; family Cibotiaceae; genus Cibotium; species Cibotium barometz. The sequence continues at coordinate 30,623,127 of NC_141062.1, forward strand.
CGAAATGTTTGCTCTACACCACGTCTGGCTTTCTCACATTTTGTCTCATATTCTTGCAACCCCATGGCATGTCTACCAATGCATGATATAGCTTGCTTCACCGCATTTTCAAATGATGTCTATGTATAATGAAAAGGACTCATTATCACTCAAACGATTAAAAAACATTGATAATCCATTTATTAATAAAAGATGGGAAATGCAAACACTACCTTCCACACACAAGCTGTGCCAAGATTGTAGCTGGAGCATTGTACCATTGCTCTCCACTTCGTCGCTCCAAACTAAGCTCCATTAAATCCCACCTCCTTATGTCTTCACCAAGGTAGTCCAATATGGATGACTTGTCCGCCATTCCAAATCATTGAAACATGAAGATCTCATGTGACAATGTGGGTGTAACACTAGTGCACACCAATCTGTGTTGTAAAGAGTCACAATGAAGAACTTAACAATGACTTCACAATGTCCGTAAATTAAGTAGAGAGAGATCACTTACTCATTTTGAGATCGCAAAGCCAATAGCAATTCTCCTTCTTGCTTCTTGTCCACAACCAAAAATTGACATTTGACCCGGACATGGTGTGAGGGGCTATGAGACCAAGCTAGAGAAAACAAAATAAAGATATTACAATATAATACTTTTAATGTTGCATAAAATCACTCTATGGCATTCAAAAGAACATACCTTTGCGCACTCGAGACATCCATGCCTTCACACGATGATTGCCATCCCAAACAAGAAACTTCTTACCCCCACCACTGAGATCCTCCCACTCAGTTTCTCTGATTTCATCCTCAAATCTGTCATGTTGTACCACCCAGTTTGGTCCCCATTCTTGCAAGTCTATTTGTGTGACCGCGAAATACATAGAGCTTCCAGGACGTGTAAGTGAAACTAAAAAAGGAGGAGATGCTTCGACATAACCATGGTAGTCAAAAGAATCACGAAACACCTCAAGTTGGCTAGAAACTGTACGGATGGCTTCATTTGGAATCAGCCTGCATAAAGGGACCAATGGGGTAGAGGAATTGCGTTGCACAAAAAACTTAGTGATGAATACATCACCAAGCAATCCCAATTCAATAGATTTTCCAAGAAGCCTTCTATGGGTCTCCCCTTGACCAATACTAGATTCAGGAATCTCCGTGTGAGTTGGAGGAGGTGAGCTCATTTCGTTCTCCAACACAAGCGCATCTTCCTCATGACCAAGAGAATTATGCGCTTTTGTTTTCTCTTTAACAGGAGATACATGTGAGGACACAGGTGTCCGTGATTGAGCTTCCTCTCTAAGAGTCAAACAAACACGCCCAGATCTAAGTGAGTATCCCCTGTTGTCTATAAGACACACACACCAAGCCCAAGTAAGCATATCTAAAACATTAAAACACAATCTCAGTAGAATCTTGGCTATTCACATCATATACCTTTCTTAGTCTTTGCCTGTTGTTTTCTAGCTTTTCTTGGAGCCATCTCCCTTTCTTTTGCCCTGAATATGAGTAGCAAAAAGTTTGAGCTGAATGACACATAGAGATGATCAACCTCACACATAAACCCTACTTCATGTCTATAGGAAAAGTTCATCAACCTCACACACAAACCTTACTACATGTTTAAGAAAACATTCAGGATGGTGAAAGCTCTAGAGGCTACCACACAACTTCACCCTTCGTCAACTAATGGGCCCCACTGTGCTGGATCCACCATGCCCAAACCAACCCCAATGGAGCTTAGATTTAAGAGGGTGCTCAACACAAGTTGAAAAAGGCATGACACTTATAATGCATGGCTATGATTATTGGATATATCAGACACTAATGTTGAATAAAAAAACAATACCTATCTCTGTACATGTGCCACAGCAACAAACTTAAAATCATAACAGGACTGAGCATTGTGCAATATACCCCTTTCAATATTTTGTTTGCAGTGCAAGACTATGCCCGAATAAGGTTGAAACATGTTTTACATACATTAACAGGAGGTAAAGCTTCAATGTTAAAACAAAAGCCACACACAAATAAAGCTTCTTGAAATGGGAGAGCCATCAAAAAAGTGAAAAGATTTAATGGTTCTTCATAAAATCCTCCAGGCAGCACTGCCTTCTGCCTCCAACTCCACCGCGAGCGGTCTCTCAAAGTGCCACCTCAGTGCCTTTCTGCCCCCGTTGCTCCAGCCTCTCCAGGCCCCCGGCAGAGCTGGGGGATGGTCTGCGCTAGCGCAGAGCATCCCTCGGCTCTGTCGAGGGCCTGGAGAGGCTGGAGCAATGGGGGCAAGGCATGCTCTACACGGGGCCATCTTTAGTGCAAACCACTGATTGCAAGGCCATCTTCTCAACCGCAACCATCTTCTCCACTGCAGCCACCTCCTCCACCTCCTGTTGTGGATATAAACTTGTGTATGCCAGGGATCAGGGGTGCAGCATGTTGTCTTTCCGATTGGGGTGGGTGGCCATGGTGATGGTGGTGATGAGCCTCCTTTTGCCATCTCCAGCTGCTCCATTGACTGGAGATCTTACAAAGAATTGCACCCAATTCACATCCAAGATGCAAGGGCCAATGTGAGGTGGAATGTCTCTGATGGTGTGCCCCTCAACCTCACCTTCCGAGTGGTGGATGGGGATCTGAGCGCCCACCATCTTCTCCACCGTTGAAGCCTCCAACGCCGCCACTGCCTTTCATTGCCGTAGCTCTAGCCTATCCACTCCCCTGACAGAGCCACCACCGCCTTTCATGGCCAAAACCACGGCTTCATTGCCGTAGCTCTAGCCTATCCACTCCCCCGGCAGAGCCGGGGCTAGACCATCCCCCAACTCTGCCGGGGGACTGGAGAGGCTGGAGCTAGGGCGCAAGGCATGCTTCTTCTCCACATTGACCATCTTCTTCTCCACCGGCTCCGCCTCCACCATCGTGTCCACCAGCTCCGCCTCCACTGGCTCCGCCTCCACCGGCATCGCCTATCAAATTGTCAAAAAGAGAAATCATCTGAGCGCCGAGGCCTCCAGTGCCACCATCGCCTTTCAAATGGCCAACACCACGCCTCCATTGCCACACCTCCATTGTCGTAGCTCTAGCCTCTCCAGTCCCTCGATAGAGCCGGGGGATGGTCTGCACACTAGGGGACTGGAGAAGCCGGAGCTACGACAATGGAGGCGTCTTCTCCAGCGGGGCATCTTCTCCACTGGCTCCGCCTCCACCTCCTCCACCTCCTCCACCAGCTCCGCCTCCACCTCCTCCACGTGGCGCGCATGCTTCTTCTCCTTTGACTCCGTGTCTGTCGACACCCGCCAGGACATCTCCAACACAATTGCCGCCACTCGTGACACCTCCAACGTAGTCGCCGTCAGCTCTAACAGAAAAGAAGAGTAGAGAGAGAAGAAATGAAAAAGAACTTACCTCTTTTCTTGCATGCATTCGCCTGCTTGCTGAGTTGAGAGTATCCACACCCTAAATACCTCTTTTCCTTCATGTACCCTTAAATATGTACCATATATGTGTGTGTGGCCTAAAATATACATAGCCTAAGGATAGATACATATATACACACACGTATATATGTCTAAAATGTATTAAGCTGTATTTTATTGCACACACACACACATAATTTCAATAACATAAATAATAGAAAAGTTTTAAAAAAGTATGCCACACATATTGAACCATTGAAAATCAATTTCAATAACTTAAATAATAGAAACATTTTTAAAAAATATGCCACACATATTGAACCATTGAAAAATGTGTGGTTGTGTGTGTGTGTGAAAGAGAGAAAGAGAGAGAGAGAGAATATGTGATTTACAAAAAAGAGAAAACTCATGCTCTTTTTAAACTTTTTTAAACATTTAGGCTCAAAAGAGAGAGAGAATATAGTTTAGCCTATGTATATATGTACATATATATATATATATTGATGTTAATAAATGTGTGTGGTGTGTGTGTGTGAGGCCTAATATATATATAGTCTAATATATCTATATATCCTAAAATAGATAAAAGGCTAGTCTCTTTGTAAATACACACACACACACACACTAAAATACATATATCCTAATAGATTCTTAGCCTAAAATATATACAATATAATATATAAATACAGACATGTGTTTGTGTGTATTTACAAAGAGACAAGCCTTTCATAAAAATAATACTTATTAGAACCAATAAATGTATATATTTGTGTGTTTTTTATATATTTGTAGATACATATATAGTTGTTTATTTTTTATTAAAAAAATTATCGTGACCATTCTCAATCGTGATTGCTCCACCTTGTTTTATCATTTCAACCGCCTACATTCTCAATCGTGATTGCTCCACCTTGTTTTATCATTTCAACCGCCTTCATTCTCAATCGTGATTGCTCCACCTGTTCCTTCATTTTTATATTTTCATTTCACATTTTCGTCTCTCCTGTCCTTTCTGCATCTTCGTATTGCCTTCCCTACGGAGCACACTGTCACCTTTGAGTGGGAGCTTGATGGCTGTAGCAAAAAATCTCAAACTTTAATACTTCTCCACCATACCACGCTTGTCAGTCATCACTCATCACGGATATCTACAAGGGTTTTTGCCTTCTTCACATGCCCTTTCTGGAGTGAAAGCTACTAGGACCGATGGAAGCCTATAGGAAATCATCGCTCATTATGATATGGAGGGCAATCAAAACTACCTTATAGATACTACTTAAAGTAAAACATATATGCTACAATGTAGTCCTCTTTGTGCTGCTGATAGTCTTGATTCTAGTGCTAATGACATTGCCCAAGATGTCTGACATTTGGAGACTTCAGCGGATAAAGAATTAGGGACACAAAACACCCATGTTCATATCTCAAGCTCCTCCTCTGAGAGTGACTTGAATGGCTCAGCAATTGTTTGGCAACCAGGTGAAATCACAAGCAATCCAAAAGGTTCAAAGCACAAGATCTCTGAAGATGAATGTATTGCTTCAGAGAGTATACTTTCAGTTCTTCGTCGTAAGAAGGAGCAACCTTCTCTTCTACGTTCATTGTTGGAAAAAGTTACTCGAGTCATCCAAGTCCAGGAGGTGCCAAGATATTATGATGGTGATTCCATCCTAGAGTTTCCACCAACATATGGCAAAATAGGAAATATGGATGGAATGGAGCAAAAATATGATGGTCACCTATGGACACATCTAGTAACATCAAACATGTCTATAAGTTGTACCGTGCGTATTAGCTATTGTGTTGGTACTTTGGAGTGCCATAGGCTCAGCTGTCCTTTTTACTTGAACAATAAAAGGTATAACAACACCTTCTTTCATGGACATCTGACAAAAAAGATTGCAGCTGGACTTCTGACAGAGGATGAGAAAACTAAAATAGTTTGTCACTTTTGTCGAAAACTGCACACTGTGTGCAAGTGTGTAGATGTATTGTGTATTACGTAATGCCTCATGACACAACTATTACAAGAATGATGCTCCACACTGGGCTGCATGAACATCCAGTTCAGCCAGGAACTATTACGTAATGCCTCATGACACAACTATTACAAGAATGATGCTCCACACTGGGCTGCATGAACATCCAGTTTAGCTAGGAACTTCAAGGTCAATGTTGGAGCGCGTGAAAATGTTTGTTTCTCAAGTGTTGAAAGTCCAGAGAAGTGCAGGTCCTCAAAAAATACAGATGGATATTGTGAAGGATATGCTATTTTCCTCCATGATGAATCAAAATGATGAGCTACCTACAAGTATTGGGGATCATGAGATCTGTAATTTTTTGGAGGAGTTGAGTCCTCTTGTGGAAAACTAGAGGTGAGTATTCATTCTGTAACTTAATTATATTTGGAAGTATTTTTCTACATCCGGTCCTCTTTGTGAAATTACGTTTTTTAGGTTCTGACGCACTGTATCCCATGAGAAAAGAAAATTGATGCCAGTAGGAGAGGGCTTTGATAGCATCCTTCTTATACAGAGAAGATCTCGCTATTCATTTATACAAGGTAGCCGTTTCCCAAGACAAGTTGGCCCTGATGACAAATGTTATGTCTTTAAGATGTCTTTGCGAGGACCAGCATCAGGCGTGGACTTGGTGAATCGCATGCGGTGTGATAGTGGAGGTGACTTGTCAAAGTCTTGGGTTTTTTTATCACATTGATCGAGTTTTTGGTTGGTCAACAATGGCTTGTAATGTTTAGGACCCAAGGTGAGACTACGTACTTCAATTTTTTCCTTTCTTTCATTTACTTTGAATGATAGTAGCTGATTGAAAAAAAATCTCTCCAAAATCTTATAGTGTTCAAGAGCTGTTGACAATTGCCACATGCAAAATGAAGGAGGAGGATACAAAAAGCCAAGTACTATTTTGGGAAATGCTGAATAGCACAATGGAGCTGATATGCATATTGCTTTGCACTTTGTAGTAAAGCGTTTGCCATATCTAAAATGCACGCATCATACAAGCTTACAAGCTATCCTTTTCCTTGTATCCTTCACCAGCAAGACAACTCCCATGTACACTTTCGGATAAGTTTGTTCGAGGGGTTTGTGCTAAATCCATCGAGCTTAAGACCACCTGCACACCAATTGGACCATGCTTCATCAGCCCATAAACCCATAGAAGTGTGCGGGTGCATAACCGCATAGCACAAAGGTGAGGGACCAAGCTTGAGCAAGTTGTTGGAGAGGGTGGCAGCAAGGTCAAGACCGACACCACCACAAGTGGCTCGCATGGTCCATGAAACAGTAGCTAATACTAATGTATGAGGAATCAAGGCCTCTACATGGAGATAAGGAGACTATTCAATGGAAGAGGGTGAGGACAACGGACGTAGACCAATGCTCACATCGTCCAGGTTATGTCATGCAGAGCAAACATCGTCAAACGAATAGCAAGAAGAGTAAGTTTTGGAGATAGATCTAGAACAAATAGTGCAGCAAGTCATGCTTCAAGGGGAGGACCAAAAAGTCCACTGACTGGAGGAAACAAAGATGTCGGACATGAAGAGCCTAAACAACATTATGGCACAATGAGCGGAGGACAAATGCATGTAAAGGAAGAGGCTGTTGGACGCACAATGTTGGCCATTAGACGAACCCCATTGAACTCAAAAGTCAAATGTTTGGGAGGTATTGATGGAAGACTTAAGTGCAACTCATACATACAGGGAAGCTCTCTTGGAGTTGTTGCCCCTAGCTTCTACTCAGAGCGACGACATCCTGGTCAGGGAGGGCCAAAGGCTCAAATGATGTGGTTTTCTCCTTCAGATGTTTCACACACATGGCATGTAGATCCAAACATAATATACAAGCCATCATACCCAGATATGTGGAAAGTGGATGTTGGGACCAACATTACCAGCCAAGAGGTAGAGAAATTAGTAAAGGCAGGGTTCAAGTTAGATGTTACTCATGAAGAACCTTTTGTGTCGGGGGTGGGAGAAATGTCCACACAAGCAGCGGGCAACAAAGAAAGTGAAAAGAGGCCACATGATGCTACACAGAATACAAAGAGATCAACCAAGTGGAGGCATTGGATTTCCAAAGAAGCAAAAAAGAGAATTGGCAGTGCCGAGGCCATGATAGCGACAGTCCTTAATGAGAGTGCAGCGCAATGCAGCCATCCCCTACTGTATTTTTTATTTGGCATGTGAGAGTGGGGACTATATTATGTCCTCGAAGCAAGGATGTTTGTGCCTATACTTAAGCTTTAATCAAGCCTATTTGTGCCTATACTTAAGCTTTAATCAAGTCTCTCATGTTTGTGCCTACTTAAGCTTGTAAGGAAATGTGAAGTCAATCTTTTTGTAAGAAAATTTGAACCAATATTATTTTTGTCTTGCTTTGGGATGGAGTATACTGTCACATACTCTAAAGTCTTATTGTAGGTAGCTTGTGACGCTATGGTAAAGGAGTTGTACCAACCATATATCTTCTTGTAAGGAAATGTGAACTCAATCTTTTTATAAGAAAATATGAGTTGGGTATACTTGTTTTTACTTGTGTTGAAATAAACATTGGAAGAAAGGTACATAGATAGGTATGTTTGTGCCTATATTTAAGTTTCTTGGACATAAAATGTGTGTTTATATGTAGGAAGGTAGGTATGTAGGTATGTATGTATGCATGTATGTATATGTTTGGGAGTATGTATGCATGTATGTATGTATGCATTGTACAAATGTGTGTATATATGTATGTATATATGTAGGAAGGTAGGAAGGTAGGTAGGTAGGTAGGTAGGTAGGTAGGTGTGTTTGAGAATATACATGTATATATGTATGTATGTATGTGAATGTATTTATTTCTCTTTCATAAATACCTACTATATAAAAGCTCACCAAAATGTATCATTTTTCTTACAAGCTCGCATAAAACTATCTTATCTCCAAAAATCTCGCCAAATAAAGCTTGCAAAAAAAATCAAACCCTGACGCAAATAGTTGCAAATCTGACAAAGAATCATGTATTTGACAAAGGGGAATTTATTGGCAACTTATGTGCAAGCCCTACATTGAATTTGGAGCAAAGTTGATGCATTTATGTGAGTGGAAAATCACTCATTTGAAGCCTTCACAAAAACAAAGAAAAAGGGTCCATTGTGGATGCAATTAAAGCTGGTTTTTTGCAAAAATCACTTATTTGATGGATAGTGTACATTCTTAGGAGTGTTGGGCACCCATATCTATCTTCAATCACTATTATAGACTCACCAATTCACCTCAGGAGCAAGTGGCGCAGATGGATGTGCAGAAATAGAGCAATTTTCTCACCATTTTGAAAAGTGGAGGCCAAATTCTACTTGGTTGATTGATTAAATTAAAAACTTGCTTACACATACTTGAGGAGGTTTCTATATGATTGGTTGAAGAAATTATGCATTATGGAGCTGATTATGAGTTGATTAAACAGGCTATCTACTGTGATTAGTGAAACAAAGGGTGATTAATTGGCTAATTACTCTCTCAACTTAAATAATTGATCTAATTCCTTTTACATGGAGTTAGTACACATCAATGCTAAGCTAATGAATTCCTGGTCTCTCAATTTGGATAAGAATCAAAGGAATTAGAGCACTTTTTACGATTGGTTTTTTTTTGTTTTACTGGTTTTTCTAAAAACAGAGAATGGGATTTGATAAATTTTGTATGTACGCACCTTGGTTGGTGTTGATATGTAACATTGAGCTTGTTTAGGTGTAAATGCAAGTTATCCACACTTGATTGAACCACTACATTGCAATTTGAAGCCTTGGAAAGCATGCCAAAATAGGGTACTTTGGACTACGTATGCCAGTTCAATTTGAATGCAATCAGTTTGATTTTCTACATCAACACTAAAGTTTGTTGAGTACTTTGGAGTATCTGGAACACCTATTAAAGTGTGGTTGAGCTAAGAAAGGCTCTTTTACAGATTTGGATGTGTACGGAAGGTGCACTCATTGAGCAAATATGTCAGACAACCTAGTACAGATTGTGGGTGAGAAGTTTGATAGAAAGAACTTCCACGCATGGAACTACAAGATTAAAAGCCTTCTAAAAGGAAAAGGGTTTTGGAAACTTGTTACAGGTGTGGAGCCAGCGTTGGAACTACCCTCACAACCTACACAACAACATGTTGTGGCTCATAAGTAATGGTCAAACAAAGCATGCAAAGTTTTGCATTACTTGTCTATATGTATCTCGGATGCTATACTCATACATATACATGATGCTGAGAATCCCAAAAGGATGCATGGGATACATTGGTAGCTGTTTGATATACAGACACTAGTGCTTCGTAAGTCTCAGTTGAGACAACAGATTCATAATGTGAAGCAAAAAGGAAGGCGTATCCATGATTATGTTCAAGAGATAAAGAAGTTTGCAGATGCATTGGCAACTATCAATGCCCCCATGCCTGATGATGATTTGGTAGACATTACCTTGCGTGGTCTTGGCAAGGAGTACAAGTCTTTTGATACATCTATCTCTGTTCGGAGTACAGGTTTACCAAATTTTGATGAGTTGTTTTCACTCTTGCTTGTTGAGGAAATCAAACTCAATGACTCTTTTCATGATGCATCTACTAGCCATGATGATAATGGCAGAAATCAGGCTTTCTATTCACAAAGGGGATTTAGAGGCAGGGGGGAGATTTGCATCACGAGGTCGTGGTAATGGTCGTGGATGGCACGATAGGTCACCATAACAGAATTTTCAGCTTACATATGGTACTAGAGAGGTGGTGATGGATATACACCTCAGAGAGGCAGAGGTAATCCTCATGGTAGAGGACGTTGGCAAGGCCAACAAACATCTATGCAAAATGTGGAATGCCATTACTGTAGGGAATTTGGTCATATGGCACGTGATTATTTTCGCAAACAAAATGATTTGAGACGGGGTAGAGCACAACATGGTGGACATTATGCACAACATGGTAGAAATTATGCAAATGGTGGGAATTTTGCATCAAGCAGTAATGATGGCAGTGCAAATAAATTGTTTGCCACCATGAAACATGTCGTGGGATCTATGATGACAAATGGTGACAGTGATAACACTTGGTATATGGACTCTGGAGCATCAAACCATATGACTTGTCATGGCGAATGGTTTGAACATATGAAGCCTATGGATATGAAAGGCTATGTGGAGACAGGAGATGATACCCAACATGCTATCACATATATTAGAAGTGTACCGTGGTTATACATGGTGGAAATTATGCAAATGGTGAAAATTTTGCATCAAGCAATAATGATGGTAGTGCAAATAAATTATTTGCCATGAAACATGTCGTGGGATCTATGATGACAAATGGTGACAGTGATAACACTTGGTATATGGACTCTCGAGCATCAAACCATATGACTTGTCATGGCGAATGGTTTGAACATATGAAGTCTATGGATGTGAAAGGCTATGTGGAGACAAGAGATGATACCCAACATGCTATCACACATGTTGGAAGTGTACCATTGGTTATACACAATGGTGAAACAAAGTCTATGGCAGATGTCTTGTATGTGCCTTCTATTACAAAAAGTTTGGCCTCAGTTGGTCAAATGGTCGAACAAGGTTTACAGGTTCGTTTCAACAACGAGCATGGATGCTTCATTGAGGATTTCAAAAATGGATGTAGAGTCATTGCCAAAGGCAAGAAAGAAGGCAGGTTATTTAAGTTGGATGTTGGGATTCTTGAGTTGAAATCAGCCATGTTCTCTAAAAGCTGAAATGTGGTACAGGACATTGACATGTGGCAAAAAAGGATCAGACATGTGAATATACAAAGGTTAAATAACATGCAGGTAAGAGGCATTATTAGTGGGCTGCCTAGATGATTCAAGTATGATGGGAATATGCATGTTTGTGATGCTTGCCAGTTTGGAAAGCAAGCAAGGTTGTCGTTTCCTAAAGAAGGCAACATGAGTAGCAGGCCACTTGAGAAAGTTCATAGTGATGTATGGGTTCCTGCACAAAACCCATCCATTAAAGGCAGCTTGTATTATGTGACATTCATTGATGATTTTAGCAGAATGACTTGGATTTACTTTCTCAGAGAGAAAAGTGAAGTGTTGGAAAAGTTTATGGACTTAAAAGCTTTTTTAGAGAAGCAATATGACTTATGGATAAAATGTTTGAGGATAGATGGAGGTGGTGAATACACCTCACATGCTTTTGAGAATTTCTTGAGAAAGCATGGCATAAGAAGGCAGCTAACTTGTAGGTACACACCTCAGCAAAATGGTGTTGCTGCTGAGAGAAAGAATAGAGTCATTTGTGTTGTGGCTAGGGCGATGCTCAATGAAAAGAGCATGCCAGACTATTATTGGACAGAAGCGTGTGCCACAACAGTGTATGTACTTAATAAGATACCCACAGCAGCCATACATGGAAGTACGCCACAGATGCGGCTTACAGGTTTTAGGCCAGATATTGGACACCTCAAAGTGTTTGATTGCATAGCTTATGTACATGTGTCTGATGAGAGAAGGAGGAAGTTGGATCCTAAGGCAGAAAAGTGTGTTTTTGTTGGGTATGCACAGGATTGCAAGGCATATAAATGTTACAATCCGCATACTAGGCAAGTGGTTATCTCACGAGATGTGGTGTTTGATGAACTTGCTAGTTGGTACAAGGCAAAGGATGAGGGTGTCATTGATTCCGTTTGATGCTGATGTGTATGTGAACTTGCCACAAGCAAGTTCTATTTCTATGTCTAGGCCAACAGAGTCTGAGAGTAGTACTATACGTCCATGGTCAGGATGCTTGAGGCATGAGAGTGTGAGCACTGGGGGATGTGCTCTGGAGAAAGGAAAAAAGAAGGTTGAAGGAATTGGTAATACAGGTTATGAGTCGTCAAGTTCAGAGAGTTTGGATGAGGCACTTGGCATACCAGTTTTACACATACTAGGTGCAAGGCAGGATAGATATGTGCCTCCACATGCTAGAATGACAAGTGTTCAAAGTGATCCGCATGCATTGCGGAGGTCCCAAAGCGTAAGGTATCCAGTTGACACGTTGACATATCGTGACTTTGCTATGCATTACGCATATATGACCTCTTTGGTGAAGCATGTCGAACCTACATGCTATACAAAAGCTATTGGGAAGCATGTATGGGAGAAGGCAATGGATGCTGAGATGGACGTATTGGTTCAAAATAAAACATGGGATTTGGTTGCCTTACCACAAGGCAAAAATGTCATTGGTTGCAAATGGGTTTATAAGGTGAAATGAAAATCAGATGGTTTCATTGAGTGCCATAAAGCACGGTTGGTAGCTAAGGGTTATGCACAAAACGAAGGCTTGGACTATGATGAAACATTTAGTCCAGTTGCAAAGATGGGAACAGTGGGAGTAGTCATTGCTATGGCTGCAGCAAATGGTTGGGAAATACATCAAATGGATGTGAAAAATGCATTTCTAAATGGTGATTTACAAGAGGAAGTTTATATGGCACAACCAGAAGGATATGTACCCCCAAGGTATCCCACTCATGTATGCAGATTAAAGCAAGTATTATATGGTTTGAAGCAAGCATCTCGTGCTTGGAGTGATAAGATAAGTCGATATCTTATCTCCCTTGAATTTTAGGTTTCTTCAACAGATTCTTCACTATATGTGAAGAAAACAGATCATGGGATTACCTTGTCATCTATGTGGATGACTTGATTGTCACAGGAGATCATGCTACAGATGTTATGCATGTCAAGAAGGCATTGAGTGGGTAGTTTGATATGAAAGACTTGGGTGAATTGAGATATTTTCTTGGGATTGAAGTGATCTTGCAGAAGAGTCCTGTAGTATCCGCCTGGGTCTGGTAATGGATGGCCTAAATCCTTTTGACATGCGCTCAACTAGCTGGAGCACGTAACCCCGTTGCTTGTGAACTATAATATACCTCCATGGTTGACAATAAAGAAAGCTCACTTGCTCTTGGCATTACTAGTGCCAGGAAAATATAAGGTTAGTAACATGGATGTTTATTTGTAACCATTGCTAGAAGAACTACAAATCCTATGGAAAGGTATAGAAGTCTGTGATATATCAAGGCCATATTGATGGCATAGTGCTACACTTTTTGGCATTCTCATGTGGACAATGCATGACTTTCTAGGGTATGGAGAGTGTATGGGGCTTGCTCACAAGTGGATAGCATGCATGTCCCATTTGTGGCCCAAACCTACAAGCTTGGCATTCATAAGCTTTAAAGAAGATGGTGTTTGATGGCCATGTGTGGTTCCTACCAGAGGGCCACGTCATGCGTGAGGGCTATCTTAGACATCCGGCTATGGATCGATGGTCACGAAAAGAGTAATACAAAACTTGGATGATATCAAATGGCAAAGATCGTCCATTTGGTATGAAGTGCTTGTTCATCTTGCACTGTTTACCATATTGGTAGGATCTTCTTATTAGTAGTCTTCTTGATCCCATGCATATCTTCAAGAACGTAGGATAGACAATATGGGATCACTTTATATTCTTTGATAATTCACTTGTTTTTGACTAATTCCTCTACAAAGAATTGGTGGCCACTCTTGATCCAAGCAAGAGTAGAACCCTCAATCCCTGAAGCCAAAGGAAAGCTCACAAAACTCCATGTAAGTTAGAAATTCAACCTCTTTTAATTCTATTCTATGGTTTTCTGATTTCTTGTTTTTTTTAATGTGAAATTGGATGTTATGCCTTGATGGAAAGGCTTCCCCCTTCTCTTCATTAAGAATTTCAGCCTTTCTTTATCCTAAAATGAGAAACAAACAAAATAAGTTAAACTTTTCTTATTCATTGCTCTTTAAAAGTGAAATTGATTAGATTAGAGTGTTTTAATTCATTTTGGGGTAAATTCTAAGTAGATTTAGAATGTAAAAATTGAGAAATGGTCAGCCGTACTAAGGAGGTTATGGCAAAAAAATTTTAAATTTTATGGAAATAAATTTTCTCTTTATGTTATTCAAAAAGAGTAATCCCCTCTGTTTGTGTATTCTAAAAGTGTTATTTTCATTCTATGCATAGAAAGATGCATATTGGAAATATTTTATTATAAAAGCGTTATTTTCATTAGAATTAATTTCTATGCATAGAAAGATGCATATTGGAAATATTTTTATTATAAAAACGTTATTTTCATTAGAATTAATTTCTATGCATAAAAAAGATGCATATTTTTATTATAAAAGTGTTATTCTCATCAAAGTTAACTTCTATGCATAGAAAGATGCATATTGGAAATATTTCTATGAACACCAACCTGCTTGTTCACGTGATGATTCCAATGATGCAAATATCAAAATTAACTAGAAAAAATAGTGAAGCTCTCTTCCAAGAACACTCCACCAAACACATACACAACTAACACAATGTATGTCAAGGGAGATCTTCATAGATTGGTGAGAAATTTATTGAAGTAAATTGGAAACTATGAAATCGTACAAATATGCCACACCCACAGTGGAAAATTCCAAAGAGGAAGAGGCAACGAAAAATGTATGCATCACTTCCTCCTCTGGATTTCGGATGCAGGTGCTAGCTACCATAGATGTGATGTAACCGAGAGGGACCCATAGGAGGGACTGCATCACAAGGCCGTACTAGCGCTCAACACCTTAAAAGATGGCAAAAATAGAAATGATATATTGCTCGATGAAATTCTCTATAATGAAGAAAACCCACGAATACCCAGTGGATACCTCAAAGCCTCTAAGGTACACGATGAGTTTCTAATGATTGGGGTGAGGAATTTAGTAAGATATCACTGGGAGGGAAACATAAGGAGAAAGTCATCTTTCAAGAGCCAGAAACACCTAATCTTATGAAAACTAGGCATTAAAAACAGAACAAAGCTCTGGCAGAAGACAAGCAAGAGGCCATAAAAGTCATGGCTAAAACAAAAAATGAGAATGACCAGACCACTTCAAAACCTACATTGTTAAACAAACGAAAAGTGGTCGGATTGATGGCAAAAAGGGTCAAGGAATATGGGTTGTCTACATCATACGATGGCCTGCAAGGAATTTGATATTGTGGTTCCAAGGGGGAGGAAGCCAAACCCGTATATATTGCTAAGGACGACTTTGGCTGGAAAAAATGATCTCATTACCCTCCCTAAGGAATTTAAGGATTGTTTCACCTAGAATTACAAGGAGATGAAGGATGTACCACCTAAGGTGGTGTAGCATACATGGAAGGATCTAGACCAACCAAACAGAAACCATACCAAATGAATTCTAAGTATGCAGCGATTGTAAAGGAGGAATTAGATAATTTCATTGCTACGGATTTCATCTATGAGATAGAACATATGGATTGGTTGTCACCAATCATAATATTGCCAAAAAAGAATGGGAAACTTAGGGTATATGTCAATCTTAAAAAGGTCAACATAGCTACTAGGAAAGACCATTATCCATCACCCTATATGGAACATGTTTTGGAAAGAGTGGCCAGTGAAGAAGCTTACAACTTCTTGTATGGATTTTCAAGCTACAATTCGGTGTCAATAGCACCAGAGGACCAGCATAAGATAGCTTTTAGTACAATGTGGGGGATGTTTGCATACAAAGGCATGCCCTTCGGTCTCACCAATGCCCCAGAAACATTCCAAGGATTGATGTACACAGCCTTTAAAGACTACTTTGCAGAAGTGGTTGGAGGTATTCATTGATGAACGGTGTGCACACTCTCAATGGGAAAACCATCTGGCTTGCTGATGCTGTGCCTCAGCTCTGGAGCTCTCTACCTCGGTCCGAGCCTACGCAAAAAAGTAAAGCATAATGCCGATTATATTGTGTATCCCTAAACCCTTTAAGGTGCCAATTTTGGGTCAACCATGGTGTGATATTGGGACACATTGTCTCAAAGAATGGTATATCCAGGTATGACATTCAAGTTGATCTTAGAGCTGCCACCACCCACTATTTACAAAGGTGTGCAAAGATTTATGGGCCATGTTGGGTATTATCGCGCCGCTTCATAATCTTCTATGCTGAGATCACCAAGCCATTGTACAAGCTACTCGTTATCTTTGAATGGACTGAGGAATGCCAGGAATCATATGATCAATTAAAGAAGGCATTGGCTAGCGCGCCAATTGGGACCTCATATTTCATGTGCATATCGATGCATCAAACTTTGCTATTTGATGCATACTAGCACAACTTGGCGAGTCCAAATTGGACTATACAGTCTGTCGTGTTAGTCGTTAATTGAAGGATGCAGAGGTGAATTACACCACTACAAAGTGATAAGGGTTGGCCATGGTTTACACTGTCGAGAAGTATTGACATTACCTATTGGCCAACAAATTCGTATTATTCGTGGACCATGAGGCCTTAATATACTTGGTGAACAAGCCTTACACCACGGGAAGAATCACACGCTGGTTGTTATTATGATTGGAATTCAACTTTACACTTACGGCGGTAAGGAAAGGGACACAGCATGTGTTGCCCGATCATATGTCAAGAATTCTAAATGGGGGACCAGCAACTAGTGTTGATGATGATAACCTCCATGATACTTGTTTGTTCAAACTAGACATAGTGCCCGAATGGAGCGAGGAGATATCAAATTATCTAGCTTATGGTTTTTCGCAGCAGGACACACCTTGAACAAAGATAAAATGTAGTGGCTTATCAAGCTGGTTGCACCTTATCAATTAATTGCAAGAGAACTATATAAGCTAGGTAAGGACAATGTCCTAAGATGTTTGAGAGAAGATGAGTTCGTCATGATATTGGATGAAGCTCATTCGGAGATAGCCAAAGGGCATTTTGCTGGAGAGATTATGGCTTGCAGGGTACTTCAAGCAGGATTATGGTAGCCTAAGTTGTTCGGGGATGCCATAGAGTTTGTCAAAAGGTGCAAAGAATGTCAGCGATTTGCTATCCCACAATAAAGGGACAAGATGCCACTCACCCATGTTATTGTAAGATAACCCTTGGAGAAATAGAGGATAGATTTTGTTGGACCTGTTAGTCAAGCGACATATCCATCACAAGCCCAATATGTGATCATGGCCATAGACTATTTTACCAAATGGACAGAAGACAGAGCCTCGAAGTGAGCTGATGCTGCACGAACAACAACAAAATTCTTATATAAGCAAATTGTCTCAAGATTCGGCTGCCTATTAGAATTAGTTAGTGATCGCGGCTCACATTTCATTAGTGAGGTGATTGATCATTTACTTCCTAGATTCTTAGTAGTCCATCGAAAATCATCACCTTAGTATCCACAAGCTAATTGGTCAAGTAGAGGGTGCAAAAATTCTTTTGTGTACTATCTTGACAAAAACTTTGGAAGCCAGTCGAGCGAACTGGGAGCATAAGCTAACATTACCCTTATGGGCATACCGAACATCATATAAGGTAAAGACGGGATACACTCCCTTCCATCTAGCTTATCGTATTGAGGAAGTAATGCCTATGGAATACCTAGTTCTGAGCTTAAGGATTGCAGTGCAATAACGTTTGGTGGAGAATGCATTAGCTAAAAGGCTAATCGATTTAGAGAAGCTTGATGAGACCATACTAATTGCATCGCATTGACTCATGGTCGAGAAACTACGCAGAAACCATTGGTTTGACAAAAACTTAAAACAAAAAGAACTGGAAACGGGGGGGCCTTGTCCTCATGTATGGTGTAGGAAGCACCAAGAAAAAGAAACTCAACTATAAAGGCCTAGGATTCTTCCAAGTGTCTGAGATCACACCTCAAGGGTCGCTTAAATTTGATATAATTGACGGTATACAGATGGAGGGTTACGTCAATACGAGCAAACTAAAAAAATATTTTAGACCAGATGCTCTTGCAAGAACATCTCTTAAAACAACAAAATTAGCTTGCAAAGGAAAAATTCCGGCAAGCTCAAGAAGAAGCTAAGACAAGAGAGGCCAAAGTCAAACAATTACTCTAGAAGAGAATGTTGCACGTGAACATGGCTTCCTTAACTCTCTTGGATGAAGAGGAACTAAATATTAAGCCAACATGACTCAGGGTGGAACTCTCTACGACTAAATGCCACGCAACGAGCATTGCATTAATAGATACGGGATCAAGTCATAACCTGATCTCATATGAGACATGGATAGCCTTAAATAGACCACACCTTCTTGAACCCACCAATGTAAAAGTATGCACTGTGCACTTGACAACTATGAAAGTTGAGGGATTTTTAAGTAATAACATTTCCATCAAAAATAATTCCTTGGTTGGAAAGGTGTTTACCATGCCTGCTACTCTGCAGGTTCCATGGAAGAGGAAATGATCCTAGGACGATCCTGGATTTACATCAGCAATTGTAATGTCCAAGAAGAACTGCATTGCTGAACGAGGGCGGCAATGTTATATCCATACCCGTATGGAGCCTAACAAACATAGGAAAGCAGGCCATGATTGAGGAGATGGCAACACCAAAGCACATGAAGCAAAAAAGGCGCAATTCTGTAATCCCTATGCAAAAAATATCATAATTCATAGGGTACATAGCAATAGGTGCCCAAGGTTCAACTTAGAATCCAACCCCACAAGGAGGAGAAGGAGGTTCATAAGGAAACAATAAAAAGGGTTCAAGAGGGAATCAAAAATAAAAAAATGGCATTCATAAGCAGCTTAGCAATACTCCAGACAACAAATCAACACTCTACAAGGCATTCGTAAAAATGGGTCCGAAAGGATTTACTACTGGCACAAGGATACTACCAAGGCAATACGATAGTGTGGATGCCCAAACCCCACCTAGTGGCCACCGTTGTTGCAAACAGCTCCGAATACAAAGGAAAGGGTAGTAAAAGCATGTAAAACCAACTCCCAACTAAAACCAATGCTAAAAACACACAAACACTGGTGTGAAGGAAGAAGACAAGTCAACACAAGATGGGCTGAAAATTGCCAAAACAATACCAGTAACCATTTCGATCAAGGAGATGGACAAGGACCTTGAAGGGAGAAAAAACCGAAGTTCAGCAAATGAAAATTTATGAAATCCCCAATCCACAGGACTTAGTAGTAAAATTGTTCAGTTGGATGGAGAGAAGAATCAAACACTCCCACACACAGAACTGAAACACCTACAACAACACCTACCCAGAAGTGCCAAGGTGTCACCTTGGTTCACATGGCAATAAAAGATGAAGGTATCCATTAGTCAACAAAATGGATACAAGGTCAAACTGGGTATCATTCACTCCTTTATATGCATGTTTGAGTGACTGAGCAATGAAGAAAAATAGAAGTTATCAATCTTGAACACTCATGATCCGAAATAGTTCACACTGTGAATGGATACAAAAAGGTTCATGCCATGAACCAATCTTAAAAGGTTCACGCCATGAACTAATCTTAAAAGGTTCATGCTGCTATGAACTAATCCAAAACAGTTCAGGCTGTGAAGTGGTCCAAAATGCTTCACGTCATGAAACGGTCACTTCTCATAGGCATTCGCAAGATGACATGTGGCATTCTTCATTAAGGAAGCAGCCGAGTCCGACGGCCGGCTGATCCATAAATTCAAAAATCTTTCCTTTTTTCGTCTTTTGAATAGTTTTTCATCATGTGCTCTTCTTGCATTGCATCCCTCCTCGCTTCTTGAAAATCTAAACAACATTCGCGCATTGAGGTGGGAGCTTGGGCCCTTCTTTGTTTTTCTTGTCTTTTCATCTTTTAAAACCTTGATCGTAATTAAATGAATGTCTCGGGCCCCAAAGTTGTGCATTATTCACCAAAATATTTCTTGTTATTTGCTCTGTGTTTGCTCTACACTCCGCTAGGAGGTCTCATCACAACATGCACTAATTAAATCTTTGAGAAAAACAAAACATAAATACCTAACGTCCCAAAACCTGCAGTTTCACGTGACTGCCCAAAACCTGCAGTTTCACGTATATGCCCAAAACCTACAATTTCACGCTAATAAATCTCACGGATTTCTGCCTCAAAAATCCCTCTCATGGATTTTCGTCTCACAGAAATCTACTTCACACTTTTAACTCTCAGAGAAATCCCTCTGACAGATTTCCGTCTCACGGAAATCCCTCTCACGGATTTCCGTCTCACGGAAATCCACTTCACGCTTTTAACTCTAACGGATTTAGGTCTCACGAAAGTCCACTTCACGCTTTTAACTCTCACAGATTTCCGTCTCACGGAAATCCACTTTACGCTTTTAACTCTCATGGATTTCCATCTCATGGAGATCCCTCTCATGGATTTTCATCTCACGAAAATCCACTTCACGCTTTTAACTCTCATGGATTTCTGTCTCACGGAAATCCCTCTCACGGATTTCCGTCTCACGGAAATCCACTTCATGCTTTCAACTCATGAAAGAATGCATGAGATACATTCATGATGGTGGTGGTTATTGAGCATGGGATGCAAAAAGGTATAAATGAAAAGACATTTCCTAAGAGTGTGTTCACACATGCTGTGATAAAAGTGCGTGTATATGGCTAACACTTGGCACACTCGGTGGACGGACCTTGAATCCGTGACTTGAACCCACATAGCATGATATTAGGATCATGCCAAGGTTTTGCACATAGCATGTACATGTGAAACCATGCTATATCATACAATATGAATGCATAGAACCATGAACCAATGAGAAGATCCACACTCCAAAGACATGGAGTGAAACATAAAAATCTACATGAAGCACCAGCAACTGCATCATAGGCCAAGAGTAGCCTATCTCCAAGAAAACAAATTGATGTAGATCCTCCACTATCTAGAACATGTGCCCAAGGTGGCACAACACCATGAAAATGTGTCGATGAAGCACATGGTGCAAGATCATCACCATAAAACCATGCCAAATAGGATCTCAACATCCACATCAAGAACTCATGGATGGTCAGATCATCCATCAAGGAAAACACCATGAAACTACCACGATCCACCATACTCGTTCAATAGAGAAACAAGATTATGCTCCTCCAAAAGAACATCATCTAGAGCAACGTCAAAGGAATGATCATCAAAACTATTATCCACATAAACATCAACATGAAGAACTATATGCTCATCACATGAATGTGAGCATAAATCCACACCAAGAACCAATGAAAATCCATCCATATAAGTATCATCGCCATCATGAAGAGAACCACAAGTCAGCACATCATCCATGCTCAATGCATGATCCATAAAAATAGGAGAAATCTGCTCCTTTTTCCATGTGTGTGGCCAAGCACCATCAACATCAAAGTATATGAACAAATAGAACCATAGGTGAATGATATCCTCATGATAATAGCATAGGAAAATCCACGCTCTCTTACTACCACTCATCATCCATAAGCATATGCCATAATGTAAACCATCATCAATATGAGAGCGCTTGGCATATCATCAATATGATCGTCATACACATGCATCATAGGCCCAATCAATGAAACCTCCAAATCCGGATCATGAGCATCTAGAACCTAGAAAGTAGACTCAATCAGAGTCTACACATCTGCAACATTGCTAGCCAAAGCTAGCTCCTCAGGATCATCCTCAAGAACTAAAGTATCCATGTGAGAAATATCATCCTCATGAACCATGAGAGAAATAGCATCATGAAGGACATCATGTACCAAAGGATCATCATGAATCACATCATCTCAAGCATGTAGAACATCTACACATGTAGATGTGGGAGAAACATCGATAATCACACTATCCTCATAAACATGAGAAGAAACCTGGCTATCATCAACCATATCTGAAATGGAAGCATGTGGCACCATTGACTCCACAAAAAATGAATCACACACTCTCCTCCTCTCCATGAGAACATCAGCCAAGGAATGACCACAACATCTATGTGGTGTCGTCATAATAAGAGACTCCACTCTATGCACATCATCACAACATTGTTAACCATCTGTCAAACCGTGGGACCCATTCGAGAACTCCTCCTGGCATTTCTTGTCTTCCTAGTTCTCCCATGTGAAGCTAGGGACATTCGAGAACTCCTCCTGGCATTTCTTGTCTTCCTAGTTCTCCCATGCACCCTCAACCTCCACCATATCCATCCCAACATCATTGACAAACAATTTCAACATCCTCATCACTCTCATATACCTCTTCTAACACCTCCACTACTGATCTTAAAGTCTCTATCCTCCTAAATCTTGAACAAGATCTCCATCTATGCCCCTCATGATCAAGATGCCACTCATAAGCACTATCTAATGCACATGAATAATGCTCTAATTTTTTCCTACCTTTCTCCATTCTCCTATTCTCCATTCTCCTAGATGATGATGCCCTTTTCAAGGATTTAATGATGCCATACAAATCCTCCACAAAGCTCGACAATGCACCATTTCTTACAATTCTCCCCCTTGCGACAAGGCTCACAAAAGTAGCGGCATGCAGATGTTTTATGATCCCTCTCTAAGAAAATCTCACACTACTTTTTCTTCTTCTTCTTCCCCATTACGATGATGAGGAGTGTGGGCCCTCACAAACGACGTACCACATCGATGCAAGACCCGACCTGCACACTACAAGGAGAGCGCGGTTCTATACCGAGGTCCATGCAATGCACGAAACTGGGTTGCCCATACAACTAAATATCAAATATGGAGATAAGAAAAGAGACATGATAGCAAACATTGTTATTCAATTATTTACTTGCCTTTTTCTTCCCATGTCAGTTTGGAGTATCCATTCCTGTTCGAGACCTTCTGATGATGTCCGATTGACGCGTCAGCTTGTGTTTCCACCTGGACTCTTTCAAGCTTGGTAAGGCATGGTTTCCAGTATTGACTTGGTTTATGTAAGTGAGGTGGTATTGACTGCTTTTGTTCTTGAGTAGATTAGGAACATAATTACGTTTTGCTGCAGTAGTCCGTGCATTCTTCTTTGGTAGCCACAAGGTAGTAGCACCCTCATAGTAGCCTTGTGCTTGCAGAACCTTCTTTGGGATCCACCGTTGTTGAGTGGTCTTGTTGGAGGTGGAACTGTTGGTTTTGGTGAACCTCCTCTTTAGCTTTGTATTCCTTGGATGTTCCTTGGCAGCATTGGGTCTTGGCTTGCGAGCTGCTTTAGGTAACCAGATTTGAATTCTAAGTGCTTCCCCCCTTCCGTAGCCTTGTGCATATAAGAGAGATGTTGGCACATGCCATCCTTGTGTATTGTCATTGTCATTATTCACCCAAATCATTGGATCTTTTGAGGTTGTCTCTATCACAGTGGTGATGGTCTCCACCTTTTGAAAAGATGGGAGTGCCGAAGCACTTGATCCTGTAAGGTGAGTAGAATTTACCAACAAGGTGTATTGTCGTGAGTTCCAGTCCATACCGCATCTGGTGGTTCTAATCCATGATCTGCCTAGAACAACATCCACCACTGCTTGGCTCTTGTTAGCAACATAAAAAGTCACGTGCATGGATTGATCCTGAATGGACATACTAATACAGCACTTGCCTAGGGCTGGGGTCTCATCACCAAAGAAACTCTGGAAGTTCAATGATGCATTGGTGAGCAATGGTTGGCCTAATGATGTCCAGGCTTCATAAGACAAAACATTACAGTCAGCTCCCGAATCTATAAGTGCAGATGCTGCAAAGATTGCTCTTTGAGTAGGGATCCTTACTTCAATATGAAAGGGATCTACAAAGTCTTCATCATCATTTTACGTGTCTCTGACTAGCATATATGCGTATCAGCATATCATCTGTTAGAGGTTCTTCATAGCACTTCAAGCGGCTACCATTGATGAAGTTAGACATTGGCTTTCCAACCTTACTGCACCACTCGCACTAAGCTCGTTGATCACAAATGGACCCAATCCTCGCATTTTCAGCTTGTGTTTTTGTTTCTTCAATGTGTAAAGCAACACTAGATCACCTCTTCTGAAGTGACCTTTCTTCACATGCGTATCATGCCAATGCTTTTGGCGTCGTTTTTCAGCATACATGCCAATGACTGCCAATAGCCTGTCTTTATCTAGCCTCTCCAATTCATCGATCTGTGTAGAGAATTCATGATCCGTCCACTCGAGTTTTTTTGCAACTCGAAGTGTAGGTACAATAAATTCCAAAAACTAGATTGAAAGGTGTCGTGCCTATGGACGTTTTGTAAGCAGTTCAGTAAGCCCATAGAACTGAGTGAAGTTTCTGTTCCCAATCTGTTCTATGTCCCTCAACAATCTTTGTAAGCGCAGTGCAAAGAGTCTTGTTTGTGCTCTCAGCTTGACCATTTGCTTGCGGGTGATAAGGCGCTGATCTCTTATGGATGACCATAGAGTCTTCCAAAAGAAAGGTAATGACTTCATTGATAAAATGCACACCTTGGTCACTCACAATCTCAATAGGTAAACCGTAACGTGTAAACACATGTTCGTATAAAAACTTTGCAGTGGTCCTAGCATCGTTTTTTATTGTGGCTTTTGCTTCTACCCACTTTGTAAGATAATCTGTGGCTACAATGATATACTCAGCATGTGTATGGCATGCTAGTGGTTTAATCGGTCCAACAAAATCAATTCCCCATTTTGCAAAAGCTCTAACCCCCACATAATTGGTCTCAATGGCATGTCCTCATACTTGGTAGGAGGTTTGGCACTTTGACATTGATCACATTGTTTGACATACTCTATTGCATCATGAAAAAGCATAGGCCACCATAGTCCTGACCATAGTATAAGTTTGGCAGTTGTTTCTCCACAGAAATGTCCACCCCCAACTCTTGAATGTGCATGAGTCAATACGCTAAGGTAGTCACTCTCACAAACACAAGTCCGTAGGTTTCCATCTTTTCCCCTTTTGTACAGCTGGAATTCAATAATCTGAAAACGCGCTGCTTCTACCTCTATGGCTCTCTTTCTATGCCTAGGCATCTTATCGTCCGTATGTCCCTGCGTCAAATACTTCACAATGTACGAACTCCAATTGGGTGTTGTTGAAATATAAAATAGAGTCACATGAGGAATGGGTTTCCTTTGTTGACAAATTTTACAATTCCGTGCATACTCTTCTGTATCAGCATGAAGTGTTGGCCACCAATATCCTTCCCACAAAACTCTTTTAACCGTATCCTTTCCAGAGACGTGTCTGCCTCCTAAGCTCACGTGGACATTGTTGAGATATCGAGCTCTAGTGAGGCGGTGGACACTGATGACCCGCTTGGGGGATAGGCCCCACACTTACACCACTGGCATGGTTGGTGAGATCTTGGGTGATATGCGGCCAGTGGGATGACAGGCTGTGTGACAGCCACTCTAGAGACTGGCATAGTTATAGCGCGAGCTCATTTAGTCGGGTTCACACTATAGAGAACCCGTGTATGTATTGGTTGAGTACCTTTCATATTATGTGTACTCTTATTCTTGTATATGGTGTGTTGAGTGTTGAGTAGAGAAGAAGAAGATTTTCAGCCTCTCACCTTGTGTGTTCTCTATTAGGGTTTTGTGAGTGTGTGTGTGCTTGCAAGAGCTAAAGCTCTCTTCCCCCCTGCATCTTTTCATGGTATCAGAGCCTGGTTCGTGCTAAGGGCTGAGCTGCAAGCAAGAGAACCACAGGAAGCGGTACAAGGGTAAGAGCTTCAACTACTCTTCCCTATTGTGTTGGTGACTACACCCTTGTCGGGAGCTCTACGGGAGGCACCGGCAAACGATCTCTGATTGAGGAGCTTTCTTCGCGGGAGTAAAGCTATAGGGCAACTATAGAGTCCTTTGGACTACAATTTTCGGGCCGAAAACGCGTTTCGGGCGCGTCTAGACCTCCGTTTTTTAGAAAGCAGGCAATTTCGAGCACTGCGGGTAAGTCATCGATTCTCTGCAGAACTCTGTTTTAAGAACTACAGGAAGACAGATTAACTGTGCAGACACTGTGGGTGCTGCAAAGAGGTCTACAGTTGCCATTGGGTGTATGTATGCACATTGAAGTCACTGGTTGTGACATTTGAGAGTACTGCAGTACCGCTGTGCAGAAAATACAGCAGTTGTGCAGAAAAACCAGAGTGCAGTTTCTGGTAAAATTGTGTGTTTGGCAAGATGTCTAATGATGGCATAACACAGATTGTGGCTGAGAAGCTGGACAAGAATAACTTCCATGCTTGGAGGTTCAGGTTGACGAATTTCCTGATGGGAAAAGGTTATTGGGACTACATAGAAGGTGAGCATGAAGAGGCACCGGAGATACCGGATATAAATCCGACTGCTGCAGATGTGAAAGAGTTTAAAGACTGGAACCAAGGAGCCAGGAAAGTAATGTATTGGCTTTCCATTAGTATACAGGACACCATGATTGGGCACATTCAGGATGCCAAGTCCCCCAAGGAGGCGTGGGACACCTTGGTAAAGCTCTATGAAACAAATACCAAGGCACGTAAGATACAGTTGAAGAATGAACTTCATACTGTGGAGAAAAAGAGCATGTCTGTGAATGACTATGCATTGAAGATAAAGGGCATTGTCGAATCCCTTGCATCTATTGGTGTGTCAGTAGATGATGATGACAAGGTGGAAGTCTGTCTACGTGGTCTCGGGCCACAATACAAGGCGTTTAAGACGTCTATTCAGACTCGGGAAAACATTCCCAACTTTACAGATTTGGTGTCTATGCTGATTATCGAAGAGAAGAACTTGGGTGAAGACCAATAGTCTTCACAAAGCAAAAACAGTTCAGAGCAACAGGCCTTCTACACGAGTTCAGGAAGAGGACGAGGTAGAGGAGGCCGTGGTGGACGCGGTCAAGGAGGTGGCCGAACAGGTAATCAGAATTATGGCCAGCAGCAGCAGCAACAACAACAGTCCCAGAATCAACAACAACAACAACACGCAGGTGGAAGAGGCAAATTCAGAGGCAGGGGGAGTCAAAGAGGCCGTGGAAATTGGCAAAGGCAATATAATGATGCACGTGAATGCTACTATTGTGGTAAGCCAGGACATGTGCAGTCAGAATGTTATAAGAAGCAGGCTGACATGCAAAATGGGAAAGTGCAGCAAAACAACTATGCATCCTCAAGCAGAAATAATGAGGATAATGAAAGGTTGTTTGTTATGCAGCATGTTGTGAATGCCATGTCTGAAAATGTTGATGCAGCACAAAAAGATAATGTATGGTATGTGGATTCAGGCGCTTCGAACCACATGACGAGTCACGGGGAGTGGTTCAAGGAGATGAAAAACCCGGAAAGACCAGGTTTTGTGGAAACAGGGGATGACACTGCTCATCCGATTGCCCACATTGGAGATGTGCCATTATCTATGCAGGATGGCAAAGTGAAGTACCTTGCAGATGTACTTCATGTACCGAACATAACAAAGAATCTGGTTTCAGTTGGCCAGATGATTGAGCAGGGGTTGCAGGTTCGGTTTAACCCTGATGGGTGTTATGTTGAAGATTTCAAAGACAAGTGCAGGTTGGTTGCAAAAGGCAACAGAGTGGGCAGAATGTTTACGTTGGATGTAGACATGCCTGAGATGACTGCTGCGATGTTTGCAAATGGTTCAGGAGTTGTTGCAGACACAGACATATGGCATAAAAGAATTGGACATGTAAATGTGCAGAGATTGAAGTCTATGCAGACAAAAGGAATTGTGACAGGGCTGCCAAAATTTAAAGTGGAAGGTATGCAGAAAATATGTGAAGCATGCCAATTTGGGAAGCAAACAAAGCATGTGTTTCCACGTAACAGATATGTGAGCAGAAATGCACTAGATGTTGTGCATTCAGATGTATGGGGTCCTACGAAGACCGTGTCTATGGGAGGCTGCAGGTACTATGTCACTTTCATTGATGACCACACAAGGAAAGTGTGGGTATATTTCATGAAGGAGAAGAGTGAGGTGTTCACTCACTTTCAGAATTTCAGAGTTTTGGTTGAAAAGCAAACAGGGAAATATGTTAAGTGCCTAAGGTCAGATGGAGGGGGAGAATACTTCTCCAATGAGTTCTCTGAATTTTTGAAGAAGAATGGTATTCGGAGACAGTTCACATGCAGATATACTCCGCAGCAAAATGGAGCTGCTGAGCGGAAAAACAGGCACATTGCTGAGATTGCGCGAGCATTGATGGAAGAGAAGAATATGCCGCATTGCTATTGGGCTGAGGCTGTTTCTACAGCAGTATACATCATGAACAGGACTCCAACTGCAGCCATACATGATGTAACTCCAGAGGAGAGGTTTACTGAAAGAAAACCAGATTTATCTCATCTGAAAGTCTTTGGATGCATTGCATATGTGCATGTGCCAGATGAGCTGAGAACTAAGCTAGATCCAAAAGCTGAAAAATGTGTGTTTATTGGATATTCCCTTGAGCAAAAGGGATACAGGTGTTATAACCCTGCTACATGTGAGTTGAGGGTAAGCAGGGATGTTGTCTTTGATGAGATGAGCAGCTGGTATGCTGCTGAAAAAGAAGCTGTTGGGGCTGATGTGAGTGGAAGTGTGATTGCACAGAATGCAGGTCAGCAATCACAGTCTTTGAGTGGACCAGGAGAGTCCTCATCTAGTGGGTCTGTTGATAGACCATGGAGTGGCAGGCTGCGTCATAATACAAGCCCTGCAAATGTGATTAGTACATCACGTAAAGGAAAAGAGAAAGTGGTTGAGCCCCTTGGTATGCCTGACATTTCTGCAGGGCATTCTCATGTTGATGGAGAGTCTAGTGGCTCAGATATGAGCCTTGATGAGGAGCTTGGGATCCTAGCTATGAGAACACCTCGTGTAAAGAAGGCTATGGAGGCCATGAATGAAAAGCTGCGAAGATCAGGGAGAGTGAAGAACCCTGTGCAGAGATTTACATATGATGGTTATGTGGCACATCACTATGCATATATGGCAAAAGTTGTGCAGGTTGTAGAGCCCACATGCATTGATGAGGCTGTTGGAAATGTGTGTTGGGAGAAAGCTATGGATGAGGAGATGGATGCACTATATGGAGATGAAACTTGGGACTTAGTGCAATTGCCTGAACGCAAGAAAGCCATTGGATGCAAGTGGGTGTACAAAGTTAAACATAACAGTGATGGAAGCATAAACAGGTACAAGGCTAGATTGGTAGCCAAAGGATATGCGCAGACATATGGGATTGATTATGAGGAAACTTTCAGCCCAGTTGCCAAGATGGCAACGGTGAGAGTTGTGATAGCAGTGGCTGCGTCAAAGCAATGGTCTTTACATCAGATGGATGTAAAGAATGCATTCTTGCATGGGGATTTGCAAGAAGAGGTGTATATGTTGCAGCCACCTGGTTATGAGGATGTGGGTCACCCCGAGCATGTTTGCAGGTTGAAGAAAGCCTTGTATGGCTTAAAGCAAGCACCAAGAGCATGGTCTGACAAGATTTCTGAATATCTTGTCACTATTGGCTTTCATGTAGCCAATGCAGATTTCTCATTGTATGTGAGACATGGTGATAGAGGGGTTGTGCTTGTTGTCATCTATGTAGATGACTTGATCATTACGGGGGACCATGATGCGGAGATCTTTGATGTAAAGATCTTGCTTAGACAGAAGTTCGAGATGAAGGATCTGGGGGAGCTCAGATATTTCTTGGGCATTGAGGTGATTAGGTCACCACATGGTATTGGATTACTGCAGAGACAGTATGGCTTGGACATGTTGTCCAAGTATGGTATGATAGGCTGTAAGCCTATTTTTGTGCCATTGGATCAGAATGGCAAGTTGAGTGCAGATTCAGGAGAGATCTTGGGGGATCCTACTATGTACAGGAGCATAGTAGGAAGTTTGATCTACATGACGATCACCAGACCAGATTTGAGCTATGCTGTTGGGTTGGTGAGTCAGTTTATGCAGGTTCCACGGAAACCGCATTTGGATGCTGTGAGATGCATACTGAGGTATGTGAGGTCTACTTTGCATTGTGGACTATTCTATGAGACTGGGACAGAGATATGTGTACATGGGTACACAGATGCTGATTGGGCTGGTAGTATCTCAGACAGAAGATCTACCAGTGGATTCATGTTTTCTTTGGGGAGTGCTGCTGTGACTTGGAGCAGCAAGAAGCAGCCTACAGTTGCTCTATCGAGTACAGAGGCCGAGTATAGAGGAGCTGCTATGGCAGCATGTGAGGTAGCTTGGTTGAGAAAGCTACTTGCAGATTTGGGTCTATCAGTGGATAGACAAGTTGTCATTTTCTGTGACAACATTAGCAGTATACAGTTGGCCAGGAACCCAGTCTTTCATGCTCGTACGAAGCACATAGAGGTCCACTACCACTTCGTCAGAGAGAAGGTCTTGGCAGGAGACCTTGACCTTGTTTATGTCAGCACAGAGGATCAGGTAGCTGACATCTTCACCAAAGCATTGGGTACAGAGAAGCTCCGCAGATTCAGGGCTTCGCTTGGTGTACATGAGATGGAGTTGAGCTCGAGGGGGAGTGTTGAGATATCGAGCTCTAGTGAGGCGGTGGACACTGATGACCCGCGCCTGGGGGATAGGCCCCACACTTACACCACTGGCATGGTTGGTGAGATCTTGGGTGATATGCGGCCAGTGGGATGACAGGCTGTGTGACAGCCACTCTAGAGACTGGCATAGTTATAGCGCCAGCTCATTTAGTCGGGTTCACACTATAGAGAACCCGTGTATGTATTGGTTGAGTACCTTTCATATTATGTGTACTCTTATTCTTGTATATGGTGTGTTGAGTGTTGAGTAGAGAAGAAGAAGATTTTCAGCCTCTCACCTTGTGTGTTCTCTATTAGGGTTTTGTGAGTGTGTGTGTGCTTGCAAGAGCTAAAGCTCTCTTCCCCCCTGCATCTTTTCAGACATATGAGATAATCTCATCATATTGATCAGGGTCAGGGCATAGACGAAGTATTCCATCTTTTCCTAATTTATACAATCATGTAGAAAGAAGCTTATAAGGAGCACAATGCTCTAAGGTCATTATCTTTTCATTGGTGGGAGTAATGGAGTTAACAAATCCTGTTGTTAAAACTTGAATGATGGGTTCTGCCCATCTTGGTGCTGTCTCAACCAAGAATAGAGTAGCATCAGGAATATCATCATCTATACCAATGGGTGCTTCTCCTGAAGTTATCCTGGAGAGATGATCAGCCCGCTGATGCATTTTTCCCTTCTTTACTACTACTTCAAATTCAAATTCAAGTAGAATAACAAACCAGCGTACAATCCTTCCGGTTGCACATGGCTTGTTCACAAGGCAAAGCAAAGCTTGATGATCTACGAAGAATGTAAATTTGTTGGCCAAAAGGTAATGCCGAAACTTCTTTACAGCATAGATCATAGCTAAGCCTTCTCTTTCTGTGGTGGTGTAATTCTTTTCAGCACTATTCAACTGGCGGCTAGCATATGAGACTAGAAAGTCCATTTTGTTCTCGCGTGGTTGAGCTAAAATACAGCCAATTGCAAAAGCCGAAGCATCTATATGTACGTGTAATAAATTATCCCAGTCCGGTGACCTGAGAATAGGTGCCGTCATGCCTTCTTCAGCTTTTCAAAGGCTTCTTCTCTAAGTTAGGCTTCAGAGAAGCAGGTCCTCTTGCGTACATAGGTGGTGGGCCATCTATTAGAGTCTGAGTATCCTTAATCAACTGCTTATGGATAGCCAAGTTGATTGTCTCTTCACAAGAGTTGGGATATTCTTGCAGCTTCTTAGGTAGCTCGGTCAGAGCTGTGATCCTACTATTATACGCTTGAAGCGCTGCATCTAAAGGCTCGTACACCTTGTCCACAAGGACTGCTCCTCCTGAGCTTTCCTCAGACTCGAATGCTTTTCCCTTTTGCTCATTTTGAGTTTTCTCTCCGATTTATTTCGTTTTCAGCATTCCTTCTAGTCCTTTTGGGATAGAGTTTCCTCCATCAGAGCTCTTCTGCTCCTTTGACTTCTTACTCCCCTTGCTACGTGAATTACGTCGAGTTGATTTCTTTCTCTCTTTTCCATCTTTGGATAGAACCTTAATCTCAGAGGGTTTCTCAACAACATCCTTGACATTCTTTTGCGCTTGGGCTCTAGTCACAACTCTTAGCGACACTAGTTCATTATCCTCCTCATATGTCGAGGGTGATGGAATCACTTCAACATAGTTGAGGGGCGCTTTAGCTTTTTGTGCTGCCGGATCCGCAGGCTTCAACAAGCAATCCTTTGGTAGATGGTCAATGCTACACCCTTGGCAAAACCTCTCTATAGGTGGGAACGTAGATGTTGTGCCTATGTTAGCTAAGAGGGGTTGTTTCTTGTTTGGACATTCTCTCGCCCAATGTGGTCCACCACATTTGAGCATGGTCTTGTTTGTTGCATGGGGTATAGTCTCTTTGTAGGATATGGTCCTGGATAACCTTGAGTCTTGGTTGGCTAAGATCCTATAAGCATCAAAGAGCTTGGGTCTCCATTAAAGTCATGAACTAGGCTTGGTCCAATTGGGTTCTCAAAGTAGGCTTCGACAAGAGGATGCTCCATTTCGATGTAGTATGGTTGAGAGCTAACCATCTCCATACCTAATTCAGGATTCTCATATTCCACATATCTAAAGGAAGCTATGCCAGGTGGAGGAGGTTGAGCTCCTAGCACCGGCCGTGCTTGCTCTTGAGCAACTAAGGTTCTCTCATGGTTCACAACTTGCTGTCTAGGTGCAGAGTTGTTTGCATGTTCCCTTTGTATCCTTGCAATGTGATTGCAGTCCGAAGTCATGTGTGTAGTTCCATTTACAAAGTTGGCACCACTTCTTTGTTAGTTGATTGCCAACCAATGGTGAGAAGGTTGGGCACTGCTCGGTTTTATGGCTACCTCCACATCCTCCACAGACGTAGGGGCCTATAGGTACAGTATGCATGTATGGTGGTTGGGGTCGGTAGGAAGGTCTGTAGTATTGCCCCATCTTTTTCAATACTATCTCGGCAATCTGATCTGGATTAACTAATGGCACACTAAAGTCAGGACCCTTCCCAGAGCTACGTTTATCGTCCGGATGACTATCTTGGTTTCCCATGCTAGTCATGTCAAAGTTGTCACCGTAATCCATGGCATCCATGCAACACTCATTGAAGATGACATGCTTCTTTGCGTACAAGTGAGCGTGAAGCGTCTTGTTTCGTAAGCCTTCCAGGAAGATAGAAATTAATCTCCCTTGGCTTGGCTTCTCATCGTTAGGGCATCGATTGATGTATTGCTTTAGCCTATTTACACAATCTCGGACAGATTCTTGATCTTTTTGCTTAAAAGCGTAAATTTGAGCTACCACATTGTGCTTAATTTCCATTTTTGAAAACGCATCTATAAAGCTCTTTTCCAGCCCATCGAAAGACCGCTTTGCCTCAGCCTCTAAAGTCTGAAACCATGATAAAGACTTACTCTCTAGCGTCAAGCCAAATCCTTTGATTTGTGTATGCATATCCATGACTTGCTCCGCATGTATAGCTTGCTTAAAAGCTATTATATGGTCATATGGGTCACCAGATCCGTCATACTTCTTGACAAGCTTTTGCAGCGCAGATGGTCTCACTTTTCTAGAATATTCATCGTCATGTCTCCTATATGAGTCTCGGCCTCTAAATCTAGGCTCTTCAAATGTCAGTTCACTTGGTCTATGGGGTTCTCTTGGAGGTACATATCCACTTGCTCGTGGTCTTTCTTCTCCCCTAGATTCTCTAATAGTCCCGGGTCTCCTCATAGGATCAATCGTTGGAAAGACTGGTCCTTTAGCAGTTGTTTGCATGGAAGGTGCTGGTCGAGCCACACTTGGGGTTCTAGCCCATGGTGGTGCTAGTGTTTCTCCTCGAAAGGCAGATTCATCTGGACGTGCCGTGTCTAAGGTAGACACCTCAGTGAAAAGGGGCCTTCCTTTCCATGTCATTTCCCTAACCTCTCGCCATTCAAGGGTTCTAAAGTCGTTCCCCCATCTATCATGAACATGCTTAGTGAAACCTTCTAGATGCTCTACAGTTATTGTATGCGTGACTGGAAGCTCTAAGCTCAGGTGCTTTGTGGTTGCATAGTAGGTTTCTACCACATCCCTATAAACCTCTTTAACTAGGTCGTCTTGATAGATTTTAACTACTGGAATTTCTTTTACTATGTCCCATGGGTTTTTCTTGGCCTCTTTTTCTTTTCCCGTTCTTTCTCTATCCTCCCAATTCCTGTCAGAAAACAATTCTTCAAGTAAAGAAATGGGCGTACCAGGTCTACGCGATGTTCCTGGCACATTCGGGTCCGATGGAAGCTCCTTTTTCTACGTTGCTTGTGCGCTAGGTTGAAGTACACCCAAAGCATCCACTTGTTCGGGATTTTTGGTGACCTCGTAGCGTACTCCATTTCTACCCATGTACATATCGTCTTGGTAGTTTACCCATGGTGTTGGTTCAAATGCAGAATGAATATCTGCAATTTTAACAACAAATCGGCTCATTGGATCTTTGTAGATCTCACCGCCATGCGCGTTTGTATACAAGAAATGGAGTCTCATGTTGTCAATCAACTCCCCATCTGGGATTTCAAATGGATTTGCAGAATCTGCCATACCAATGGGTGTGGATGGTCTATTCATGCCAAATGACTCGTTTACGTCCATTGAAATATCACTCTCGGTTCTTGAGAGGCTCTCTGTTTGAGACTCCGAAGATGTCTCGAGAATGCTCCCCAAGTTGCCAACAACCGATTGAGTGCCGCTCCCTTGAGTGGTTACCCTAGATGGTGCACTAGTGTTACGTCCCCCTAGTATTGTTCCCGAGCGTAGATGCATACGCTATTTTTAGCTCGTAGCAGTGTCCAGTATTTTATTTTTTTAAAATTATATATATATATATATATTTAAACCCTACCTAACCACTAAATGCAACTAACATGAATATGATTGTAAATACATATTATTTATTTATATATTTATTTATACTAATTATACAAAAATACTAATTATGTAGATTACACTAATTATGTAAAAACTTTATAGAAATTACATAAAAATACTAATTATGCATATTACACTAATTATGTAAAAAAATACTAATTATGTAAAAAAAATTACAAAAATTTAAAAAAAATACAGAATATGCAAAAAATGTGGACTCATAATAAAACACATAATTTATAGATTTTTTTAATTACTTTTTTTTATTATTTTTGTTATTATATATATATATATTTTAAATGCAAAAAAACTAAAAATTGCCTAGTATGCAGAAATTGTAGATTTTTTTAAAAAAAAAACTAAAGACTAACAAAACAAAAAAATAAAAATAAATAAATAAATAAATAAAACACTAACCTTTTTGGGCCGGCCACCTTATCTTCTTCCGAATCCTGCGCCGGCCACCTTATCTTCTTCGGCGCTCTCTCTGCTGCGCCCACCCTTCAACAGCTGCGCCCACTCTTCAACAACTGCCGTCGCAAGAGCCTCCTCACGTTCTCTTCGCTTCCACAGCTGGCGCCTCACCTTCTGACGCCACACGTGCCTCCATAGCTGCCTTTAGCGGCCAGGCGCGCTCCTCCGCCTCACCTTCTCTCTCTGCTGCCTTCCCCGGCAGCGGCGCCAATGGAGAGACGGAAGACTCTTTACACTTGTAGCATGAGTAGCATGATCCGTGTGTAGCTCAATCCAATGGGATTTGCATCCCTTTCGGAGCTAGGGATTCAACCCGTACCAGTGCACGGAAGCTTATCCACGAATGGAGAAAATGCTATGAACACCACTACCTTGACATAGACTTTACACACAAGCTCAATCTTGCCATAGCTCATTCACTCATCAACCCACTCATTCATGCATCCAATACAAAAAGAAGAAAGCTAAGCTAATTCATACACAAACTCAAAGCATACTTCATTCTCAAGCACCTACTTTCCTAGCATGCACACAAACCTTGAAGCTTAATGGAACTTGAAATAAACATGCATTCTCATTCACTACTCAAGCAATGCCTTGCCCATGGATAAGCTAGAAGCTATGGAGAAGCTTAAGCTTGAATCCACTACCACACAAAGCCTAATAGAGAATCCACAAGCATCAACAAAGAAGCATACACACTAGAGAATAGAGATGAGAAGAGAGAAAAACATCATCTCATTGCAGTGAATTAGAAGAGCATTGCTCATACAATAGTGTAGATGGGGAGAGAGAAGAGCTTGCACCTCTATGAACAAGAGGGAGAGCTAGTCTCAAGAGAGCTCAAGCATGAGTTTAGCCCAATGTGTATGTGAGCTCTCAAATGAGCCACTATTTATACTAAAACTCCTAAAACTCCCAAAACTTTCCATGTGGGATTATTCTCAAGCCCACTCCCACATTCACCTACAACTTGGAACTCTCTACAAGAGCCCTAAATAAGAATGTCAAGTCTCTTGTTTTCCTGCTTCCATCTTTGTGTTGCATCCTTGCATTGATCACCACTCGTCACGCAACACATCATTAGGACAGCCCCCATAACGGTTGTAGAGGCTAGTCTGGAGCATGACAGTCTTCTTTAATGAAGAGAGAGGGCTCCAATTTATAGATTTAGGGCTCCCATGAGTGAAAAAGGAAAGAGAAGGCTATGATGACAAGTGGAGAGCCACACAAAACTTGAAGTGAAAAGTGTGAGGCCACTTGTCTCATGTTGATCCACTTTCTAACAAGTGTCAGGCCACTTGTCTCACTTTGGTGCACTTCATTGCCCACAGGTCCTAATCTAAGAGATGGGTCATTCCATAAACTTTAACTCTAAAAATATCCCAATCGGTACCCCATTTGTCATATGTACTTCGGAAACTCTTGGTATTTGCTCAATTTCAGACATAATGATGCAAATAGAACTTCCATCAGAGTCATGCCAAAAATAGTAACTCTCCTAAATTTTAAGTGTGATTTTTTTAATGCAAGATAATCTCCCATTTCCAAAGATTTTACTTTCCAAATATTAAGACATCTTAGAGTCCACTAGACACCTTTCATATTGGGAAATGTCCAGGCTCGTGACATGTGGGCACATATGCACTCATTCATACGCATAAGCTTATTTGTGTTCATGTTGCTGCATATGTACTCACATATGCACAGAAATTATCACCTATACACACATATGGGCTCATGTGAGCGCATATGTGCTCATGCATGCACATATGTGTTGTTTTTGAGCGCATATTGCTTATACTAGCACATATGCACTCACATGAGTGCATATGTGTGTATGCGCTCATGTGGATGCATATGCACTTGCACATGTGCATATGAGCTCATATGCACTTATGCATAAGCAACTTTATGCTCATGTGAGTTCATATACACATAAATTAGTGCATATGCACACAAATTAGTGCATATGAGTGTATAGGCATGCATATGCATTCATGCATGCACATATACGCTAGGTGTGAGTGCATATGTGCTCATACCAGCTCATATGTGCTCACATGAGTGCATAAGTGTGTATATGCTCTCATGTGGGTGGATATGCACTCATGCATGCACATATGCACTTATCCATAAGCACATTTGTGCTCATGTGAGTGCATATGCACATAAATTAGCGCATATGCACTCACATATGTGCACAAAATAGTGCATATGAGTGTATATATGTGCTCATGCATGCGCATATACGCTATGTGTGAGCACATATGTGCTCTTACAAACTCATATGCACTCATGTGCTCATACAAGTGCATATGCACTTAAGCATAAGCACATATGTGTGTATGTGCGCTCAAGCCTCATGTGGATGCATATGTGCTCTGACATGCACATAAGATTCATGTGAGAGCACATATGTTCTCATACGAGCAAATATGTGCTTACACATAAGTGCATATATGTATATATATGCTCATGTGAGTGCTCATACGCATAAATTAGCACTCATGCACTCACATATGCGTATAAATTAGCACTCATGCACGTGAATAAATTAGCACTCATGCACTCACATAAATTAGCACTCATGCACTCACATATGCGCATAACCAAGTGTGTATGAGTGTATATGCTCACATGCATGCGCAAATGCACTCATGCATGTGTTAATGTGAGTGTATTGTGTGTATTATGTGTGTGAGTGTGTATTATGTGTGTGTGTGTGTGTGTGTGTGTGAGTGTGTACTATGTGTGTGTGTGTGTGTGTGTGTGTGTGTGTGTGTGTGTGTGTGTGTGCACAATGTGTAAGTGTGTGTGCATTATGTGTGTGTGTGCGCGTGTGTGTGTGTGTGTGTGGAAAGATAAATGTGTGTGTGTGTGCAATGTTTGTATTATATGTGTGTATGCATGTGTGTGTGTATGTGTGCAATGTGTGTGGGAAGATAAACACGTGTGTGTGTGTGTGTGTGTGTGCAATGTGTGAAATGTGTGTGTGTGCTAGACAGTGTGATGAAGAGAGGGTTTACCATGAAAGGATTGTGTGCACTGACACCGGATTGTGTGACGTACACACACACACACACATACACGAGATTAGAGAGGAGACCATATGTGTGTGTATTCCCATTTGTGTGTGTGAGAGAGAGGGAGGGGGGGGAGAGAGAGAGAGAGAGAGGAGTGAGAGAGGGGTGGGAGAGCTCACCTTGCTCTTCTTTTCATCAAAGAAAGCAAAGAAGAGGCATTTGCGGGCTTTTTTTTACTAGGCCAGGTTGCCCTAGAAAGATTGCCAAAAATACGAAAAACAGAGTTGGATTTCTATCCCCGGCTATAGGGGGTTGCTTGCATGTGCCAAATTTTTGGAACTATAAGGGGGTATATTGGTTTGGAAGCTCAGCTTTTTTGTGTTTTATTTTTGAGAGAACCGAAACCAAATTGTGATCATAGTATGATTGTATTGTGTGGCAGGTAGGAGTTGAAGACATTGGACGTGTGGCGTAAGATGGCATCAAACGTAGATGCGTACTTGGCTAAGGGTGTCATGTGTCCATGCAAGAAATGTAAGGGGTCAAAACTGTGCCAAAGACATGTCAGCATGATGCATGTAGAGAACTTTGGACATTTTGATAA
Organism: Cibotium barometz; assembly: GCF_041138505.1. Lineage (NCBI taxonomy): Eukaryota > Viridiplantae > Streptophyta > Polypodiopsida > Cyatheales > Cibotiaceae > Cibotium > Cibotium barometz. The sequence goes on from NC_141062.1 coordinate 30,662,460, forward strand.
TACCATTGTGGAAGCCCAAGTGGAAGCTTTTGCCAAGCACCAAGACATGGATTTCTCTTTAGTCCAAACATCCCACAAGTGTGGCAATGATCAAACCCCAGTATTGGATATGTGCCATGCAGTAAGGTTTGAAGTCCTAGAGAAAACGCAAAGCAACATAATCCATGATACAAACATGAAAGACATGATTGCAACTTTCTTTACAAATGATTCTTCTAGAAGTGGGGACAGCTCGACAATGAGGAAGCATACGAGAGTTATCCCACAGAGGATTGACTACAACTTGTGTCAATGCCAATATTTGCAAGTTCTTGTGCATCCATTCTTCAAGCATGTCTTTTCATTCTAAACCTACACATGATGTACGACTACTAGAGTGATATAGTGTGACATCATTATTTCAAATCTTAAAGTCCTCTCTTCTTCCAATAGAGAATAGTCTGCCAAGATCCTGTGTAGATGCTAAGAAAAATTTGGCAAGCATAGGCATGGACAAGACATCTATCCATGCTTGTCCCCACTATTGTGTGCTATATCAAAAGCACCTTGCCTCTTTTACAAATTTCCCAAAGTGTGGAATGGAGTGATATCAAAAGGACCTTCAAGGATCTCCTATCCCTGCAAAGGTTCTTTGCTACTTTCCTATTATCCCTCACATACAACAAATGTTTAGGTGGTGCAAGGGATTGGTATAGGACTAATGAATTGGCACTCAATCACTACATACCTCAAGTCATGGAGTCATGCAAGTCCCATTTTGTTGAGATTCAAGCTCGATGTCATCTTGTGCCACTTGCACTATGTGCTGGCATGTTAGGTAGTAACATGTGTGAGACATAAATGACCGCGTCCAGCTGGTCATAGTTGTGTGGACATTAGCTAGGGTTAGCAGTGTGTGGACACAACACAGTGTGTGTTGTAGATTATGGATTTGGGCTTTATGCATTGTGTGAGAAAGGAGATGGCTTTCCTATATGATTAGGGTTTGCTCCTATGTGTGTGTCTCCTCTCCCTCTACCTGTTTTTCATCATGGTATTAGAGCCTGGTGCTCTCTATTAGGGTTTATGAGTGAGTGAGAGAAGAGGGAGAAGAAGCTGTGAAGCTTGCCATTGGAGCTATAGCTTGTAAAGCTTGGAGCACACCAATTTCCATCAAATGTGAGAGCCTGGCCTATCAGGTAAGGACTACTAAACATCCTTTGGATTGCAGGTGTAAAAACACAAACAACACCATATTTGAGCAAAGAGAAGTTTTTGTTTTGCAAGCTCTCCATTGAAGCTTGAGTGTGGTGAATGTATTATTCAAATAGTTGCAAATCTGACAAAGAATCATGTATGTGAGTGGAAAATCACTGGTTTGAAGCCTTCACAAAAATAGAGAAAAAGGGTTCATTGTGGATGCAATTAAAGCTAGTTTTTTGTAAAAATCACTCAATTGATGGATAGTGTACATGCCTAGGAGTGTTGGGCACCCATATCTATCTTCAATTACTATTATAAACTCACCAATTCACCTCAGGAGCAGGCGGCGTAGACAGATGTGCAGAAATAGAGCAATTTTCTCACCATTTTGAAAAGTGGAGGCCAATTTCTACTTGGTTGATTGATTAAATTCAAAAATTGCTTAGCAATTGTGTGATACACATACTTGAGGAGGTTTCTATATGATTGGTTGAAGCAATTATGCATTATGGAGCTTATTATGAGATGATTAAACAGGCTGTCTATTATGTTTAGGGAAACAAAGGGTGATTAATCAGCTAATTACTCTCTCAACTTAAACAATTGGTCTAATTACTTTTATATGGAGTTAGTAGACATCAATGCTAAGCTAATGAATGCCTGGTTTCTCAATTTGGATAAGAATCAAAGGAATTAGAGCACTTTTACGAGTGACGACTGGTCTTTTCTAGTTTTATTGGTTTTTCTCAAAACAAAGAAGGGGATTTGAAAAATTTTGTATGTACGCACCTTGGTTGGTGTTGATATGCAACATTGAGCTTGTTTAGGTGTCAATGCAAGTTATCCACACTTGATTGAACCATTACATTGCAATTTGAAGCCTTGGAATGCGTGCCAAAACAGGGTACTCTGGACTACGTATGCCAGTTCAATTTGAATGCAATCAGTTTGATTTTCTACATCAACAGTGAAGTTCGTTGAGTACTTTGGAGTATCTAGAACACTTATTAGAGTGTGGTTGAGCTGAGGAAGGCTCGTTTATAGATTTGGACATGTGCAAAAGGTGCATTTACATTGAGCAAATATGTTAGACAACCCAATATAGATTGTGGGTTAAAAGTTTGATAGAAAGAACTTTGAGGCATGGAAGTACATGATTAAAAGCTTTCTGAAAGGAAAAGGGTTTTGGAACCTTGTTATAGGTGCAGAGCCAGAGCCGAAACTACCTTGACAACCTACACAATAACAAGTTGTGGCTCATAAGCAATGGTCAGAGAGAGCATACAAAGATTTGCATTACATGTCTATATGTCTCGGATGCTATACTCATACATATACATGATGCTCAGAATCCCAAGGATGCCTGGGATACATTGGTAAAGCTGTTTGATACAGATACTAGAGCTCGTAAGTCTCAGTTGAGACAACAGATTCATAATGTGAAGCACAAATGAACAAAAATGATATATTGCTCGACGAAATGCCCTATTATGAAGAAAACCCACAGATGCCGAGTGGCTAAGATACCTCAAAGCCACTAAGGTACACGATGAGTTTTCTAAGGATTGGGGTGAGGAATTAAGATATCACTGGAGGGGAAACATAAGGAGAAAGTCATCCTTGAAGAGCCAGAAACACCTAAGCTTAAGAAATCCGGGCATCGAAAATAGAACAAAGCTTTGGCAGAAGCTGAGCGAAAGGCCAGGAAAGTCATGGCTAGAACAAAAAGTGAGAATAAGGATAAACCAGACTTGCTTTCAGTACCAGACCACTTCAAATCCTATATTGTTGAACGAATGAAAAGTGGTCTGACTAACGGCAAAAAGGGTTAAGGAAGATGGGTTGTCCACATCATATGATGGCTGACTAAAGTCAAGGAAGCTGATATTGCGGGTCCAAGGGAGGAAGCCAAACCTGTTTATATTGCTAAGGACTTGACTTTGACTCAAGAAAATGAGCTCGTTACCCTCCTTAAGGAATTTAAGGATTGTTTCTCCTAGATTACAAGGAGATGAAGGGTCTACCACCTGAGGTGGTGCAGCATACGATCCCAATCATGGAAGGATCTAGACCAACCAAGAAAAAATCATACCAAATGAATCCTAAGTATGCAGTGACGATTGTAAAGGAGGAATTAGATAAACGCATTGCTGCGGATTTCATCTATGAGATAGAACATATGGTTGGTTGTCATCATCAATCGTAATAGTGCTAAAAAAAAATTAAAAACTTAAGGTATGTGTCGATCTTAAAAAGGTCAACACAGCTACTAGGAAAGACCATTATCCATTGCCCTATATGGAACATGTTTTGGAGAGAGTGGTTGGTGAAGAAGCTTACAGCTTCTTATGATCTTGGAGCTGCCACCACCCACTATTTACAAAGGTGTGCAAAGATTTATGGGTCACGTTGGGTATTACCACCGCTTCATGATCTACTATGCTAAAATCTCCAGGCCATTGTACAAGCTACTCATTGTCTTTGCATGGACTGAAGAATACTGGGAAGCTCATGATCGATTGAAGTAGGCACTGGCTAGCACGCGAATTCTAAGACCCCCCAATTAGGACCCCATATTTCATGTGCATATTGATGCATCAAACTGTGTTATTGGATGCGTACTAGAACAACCCAATGAGTTCAAATTGGACTATCCACTCTAGTTCGCTAGTCATCAATTGAATGATACAAAGGTGAATTACAACACCACAGAGATACAAGGGTTGGCCATGGTTTACATTGTCATCAAGAAGTATCGACTTTACCTTTCATGGACAATCATGTCTTATTATATTTGGTGAACAACCCTTGCGCCATGGGAAGAATCGCACGCTGGTTGCTATTACTATTGCAATTCAATTTCACAGTTACGGTAAGGAAAGGGAGACATCATGTGTTGGCCGATCAGTAGTCAAGAATTCCAAATAGGGAGCTAGAAAATGGTGTTGATGATGACCTCCCTGATGCTTGCTTGTTCAAAATGGACATGGTGCCCAAATGGAGCGAGGAGATATCAAATTATCTAGCATATGGTTTTCCACAAGAAACACCTTTGAACAAAGATAAAATGCATCGACTTATTAAGCTTGATGCACCTTATCAATTGATTACGAGAGAAATATACAAGCTAGTAAGGACAATGTCCTAAGAACATGTGTGAGAGAAGATGAGTTCGTCTCATGATATTGGATGAAGCTCATTCAAGGATAGCCGGAGGGCATTTTGGTAGATATATTACGGCTCGCAAGGTACTTTGAGCAAGATTATGGTGGCCTACGTTGTTTGGGGATGCCATAAAGTTGGTCAAAAGATGCGAAGAATGTCAGGGATTTTCTATCCCACAACAAAGGGACAGGATACCGCTCACCCCTGTTATTGAAAGATCTCTGCCCCCTCCGCACAACAAATTCGGGGGTGCTAGCAACGGAAGTAGCACTTCTTATCCAGGGTAGAGCCTCTCACTCGTGGCCTCACCCACGGATATCCGGACAAGAGACTAATCCCTCGGTTTGTTTCAAAAATCGAACCCGAAAAACTTCCCTCGCCTAGAAAGCACGGGCAATTCCTCCAGGATATTTTTATTCTAATGTAGTCAAGATCCTTAACTAACTAAACTGATCCGACTGAACCAGTAAGTCACATGGTCAGATCAAGAAAGAGACCTGCACTTGGATCATAGAGACCAACACTTTTTTCCTCATCAAGAGGCATAGCCGTTGATTCTTTTCCATAGAACAAAGACTATCCGGGATTTACTTCATCTATTGTAACATAAGAGAATTGAGTCTCATTTTAGGAATCCATCAGTCCAACCCAACCCCATCCAGTCCCATGGGTTAGCCAACCACCCAACCACTATAGTGATAGAATCCATTTAAGAATTTGGTTATGTTTTGTCCCGGGTACCAAGGAAAAGAGTTCCCAGGCCCCCTAGTCGGCCCTTCAAGCAAAGTTCAAGATAGTCACACCACTTACACACCCAATATGAAATTGCCTTTTTCCACAAATTCAGTTGTCTTTAAAACAATCTTTTAATGAAACCATAGTGTTACTGATTGTAATCCTCCAAAATATCCAGCTGAATTCTAATTTCCAATTATTCCTTCATCGGTGTACCTATGGCATCATTGGCAAACAGAATGCTCAACACTTGTCCACTAAGGGGTCTTTTCAATAGTTCCTAGCTCATACTACCTGGACATATATTCACTTATAAAAATCCAGAGATGGACTCTCCATTGAAGATCGCCAAGATCAACCAACATATCCATATAATTGAGCCATGGACTCATCCATTTTTGAGGACAGCAAGGTCAATCAACTAGATCCATGCCCGAGTTCAGAAAACAACTCTAACACCTTGTTCCATTTTCTTCCTTGACACACGTGTGGGTATCTTCGACGACCCAGAGCGCAAACACTGTATGGTCAGCACCCTCTAGGATCCTTTGCAAGTCACCTAGCGCTTCACTTATAGGCCGCTTCCTTGGTCCCTCATCCACCGTACCGGAAGCTCACCATTTAAATCAAACTGAGGCTAGTCAAGACCTCGACAGACCTTGCTACACAAGACGTCCTCCATTGACTCTCCGCCGTCAACTGTTGCAACTTTATCACTTAGGTCTCCACCACGACCTTATTCATCACAAGATGGTCAAAATGCTTCCCCAGCATTCTTGACATAAAACAGTCATTTAAAAACAGGTCGTAAATATAGTTTCTAACGAACTCTCATCTTTTCACATCGTTCCACATCATTTCTCGTTATTCCACATTCTTCTAAATCAATTCACTTTGCTTTATCCACATCCAATCATATGTATTTCCATCGTCCTTCATCCATTCTCATCGAATCATATTATATTACATCCCATCACATCTCATCCATTCTCATCTACCCATATCCACACCACATCACATCACATCCATTCACAACTACCCCGATCCACATCACATCCATTCACACATCACATCCATTCACATCTATCCAGATTCACATCACATCACATCTCATCCACTCACATCTATCCCTGATTCACATCACATTACATCCATCCACATCACATCTCATCCATTCACATCTATCCTGACTCACATCACATCACATCTATTCACATCACATCTCATCCATTCACACCTATCCTAACTCAAATCGCATCCCATCCATTCACATCTATCCTGACATCCATTCACATCACATCTCATCCATTCACACCTATACTGACTCACATCGCATCCCATTCATTCACATCACATCACATCTCCTTCATTCTTCACATCTACATATATTCACATCACATCACATTTCATCCACATCCATTTACATTACATCACATCCGTATCCCCATCCATATACATCCCATCACATCCTTTCACATATCCTCACATCTCATTCTCATCTCTTCATTCACATCCACATCCATTTACATTACCTCACATCCCATCCACATTCATTTACATCACACCACATCTTATCACATCCACTCACATCCATTTACATCCACTCACATCCCATCCACATTCATTTACATCACACCATATCTTATCACATCCACTCACATCTTATCACATCCACTCACATCTTATCACATCGCATTCACATCTATTCACATTTAGTAACATTTTCTTTTTTTGATACCGATGGGACTTTTCTAATTTTTTGCCAATTGCTTAGCCTAGGTAAAGGTTCTTTTTCTCAACAAATATTTTCATATTCTTTCTCAATTTTCTCAAGTGAAATATATTCAATATTCTTCTTTTTGAGTAAAAGATTCATTGGATTTACAAAAATCAATTCTACCCATATTTTCCAATAATGCTCAAAATTTCACTTTTCATAAATACTCAATTTGAATTATGCTAAAAAAATCCTCTTTTTCTTTTTAATTTCTTGGATCTCAAATATCATGGAAATTCTTCTTTTTACATTTAAATGATTTAATCCAAGAAATGATTAAATTGGTTTAGTATGTTGAGAAGAAAGCTCTAAGGATTGTTGAAGAGAGAGAGAAGCTCCACTCTCTCCAAAAGTAGAGGAGGTTTAAGGGATAATAGAAAATATGCTTATTTTAATGTAATAATGGCATGGTATAGCTCAAAGATGAGAATACAAAAGAATGAGCATCTATTTATAGGTAAGGGAGGCCACTGACTGAGGCCAACTAAGCTCTAGAATTTTCCAGCTTCAGTTTGGCTGAATTTGGAGACAAGATTTAGACAAGTTTAGCTCCCATTTTGATCCAGTTTGATCCAGAAAGAGAGGAGAGATAAAAATATCACAATGTTTTTTATTTAAAAACTCATCCACGTGTGAAATAGGCACCTACCTTAAAGTCTCCCCCCTCCTTATGAAGGTGTCAAAAATGTATCATTATTCCAAAATATCTCATTTTTTAGTAATATCTCATAGTTTTTAACTAATAAACCTTGTACTCAGTCAACTCTTCATCTTATGTAAGCATTTACTCATTTTTGGGTATTTTCTTTTATTATTTGGATTTATCTCATCCAAACACTTGGATTATTCTTATTGGCCCATAGAAACCTTATTGGACCATAATCTAAAATTTTTAAAAAATCTTGACCCTTAGGCTAAGGTCTTTTAAATCATTTTTAATTGATTCCTAATGCACTTTGGAGAATTTATTTTGAACTTCTGTTTTAGGCAAAACCATTTCAGACACTAGGAGGATTTTTATATCCAAAGATATCTCAATTTTGGATTATCTCTCTCTAGACATTTTCTCTCTCTAGGCCAAAACAGGGTAAAACAAGATCTTTCTTTTATTTCAAAGAGGGGAATAATTACAAGAACAGAAGGGGAGGTTCTTACACCTTTACACCTCGAAAGCTGGAGGGAGGAATCTTACAGTTATTGTATGACAACCTTTCAAGAAATGGGGGATTGATTTTGTTGGACCCATTAGTCCAGCGGCACATCCATCTCACAAGCCCAATATGTAATCGTGGCCACGGACTATTTCACCAAATGTGCTAAAGCCAAAGCCTCAAAACGAGCTGGTGCACGAAAAACAGCAAAATTCTTATATGAGCAAATTATCTCGAGATTCGGTTGCCCATTAGAATTAGTTAGTGATCACATTCACATTTCATTAATGAGATGCACGAAAAAATAGCAAAATTCTTATATGAGCAAATTATCTCGAGATTCGGTTGCCCATTAGAATTAGTTAGTGATCACGTTCACATTTCATTAATGAGGTGATTGATCATTTACTTGCTAGATTCTTAGTAGTCCATCGAAAATCATCACCTTATTATCCACAGGCTAATGGTTAAGCAAAGAGTACAAATAACATTTTATGTACTATCTTAACGAAAACTTTGGAAGCAAGTAGAACGAACTGGGAGCATAAGCTAACAACAGCCTTATGGGTATACCGAACATCATATAAGGTAGCAACGAGATCCACTCCCTTTCGTCTAGCTTATGGTGTTGAGGTAGTAATGCTTATGGAATACCTAGTTCTGAGCTTAAGGATTGCAGTGCAAGAACTTCTGATGGGGAATGCATTAACTGAAAGGCTAATCGATTTAGAGAAGTTTGATGAGACCATACTAATTGCATCGCACGGACTCATGGTCAAGAAACTATGCAGAAAGCATTGGTTCAACAAAAACTTAAAACAAAAAGAATTGGAAACCGGGGAACCTTGTCCTCATATATGGTGTAGGAAAGAAACTCAAGTACAAAGGCCTAGGACCCTTCCGAGTGTTTGAAATCACACCTCAGGGGACGGTTAGAATTGAGACAATTGATGGCATATAGATGGAGGGTTATGTCACTGGGAGAAAACTCAAAAAGTATTTTGAACCACTGGCCCAAGAGATTCTCTTGCAAGAACATCTCCTAAAACAACAAAAGCAACTCGCGAAGGCAAAATCTAGCAAGCTTAAGAAGAGGCTAAGGCAAGGAAGGCCAAAGCCAAACAATTACTTTGAGAAGCGAATGTTGCATGTGAACATGGTTTCTTAACTCTCCTGCATGAAGAGGAACTAAACATTGAGCTAGCACGACTCAGGATGGAACTCTCTACAACTAATAGGCCATGATTGAGGAGATAGCAACACCCCAAGCACGGTGACATCAACTCATGAAGCAAAAAAGGCAGCAATTTTGCAATCCCTACGCAAAAAACATCCTACTCAACAATGGGTGCCTAAGGTTCAACTTAGAAACCAGCCCCACAATGAGAAGAAGGAGGTTAATAAGGAAACAATAAGAAGGGTTTAAGAGGAAATCAAAGATAGAAAATGGCTTTCACAATCAGGTTGGCGGTACTCCAGACAAATCAACACTACACAAGGCATTCGTAAGCAATGGATCCAAAAGGATTTGCTATTGGCACAAGGATACTACCAAGGCAATACAATAGTGTGGGTGCCCAAATCCCACCCAGTGTGGCGACCATTGCAAACACCCCCAAATACAACGGAAAGGGTAGTAAAAGCATGTAGAATCAACTCCCAACTAAAACCAATGCTCAAACTGCACAAAACCTGGTGTGGAGAAACAAGACAACTCAACAAGATGGGTTAAATGTTGCCAAAACAATACGAGTAGCCACTTCGATCAAGGAGCTAGACAAGGACCTTGAAGGGAGAAAAAAAGAAGTTCAGCAAATGGACACTGATGAAAGCCCCAATCCACAGGACTCAGTAGTAAAACAATTCAGTTGGGTGGAGGGAAGAATCAAACTCTCCCACATGGAACAAAAACACCTGCAACAACACCTATCTAAAAGTGCCAAGGTGTCACCTTGGTTCACATGGCAATAAAAGATGAAGGTATCGATTAGTCACAAAATGGACACAAGGTAAAATTGGGTATCATTCACTCCTTTATATGCATGTGTGAATGTGTGAGCATGAAGAAAAATAGAAGGTATCAATCTTGCACACTCATGATCCAAAAAAGTTCTCAACTGAACTGGTACAAAAAGGTTCACGCTATGAACCAATCTTAAAATGTTCATGTTGTGAACTAATCCAACATAGTTCACACTGTGAACTATTCCAAAATGCTTCGTGTCATGAAATGGTTACTTTTCACATATCAATCGCCGCAGGATGACACTTGGCCTTTTTCATTAAGGTATCCGCCCAGACCGACGGCGGCTGCGCCATAAATTCAAAAATCTTTCCTTTTTTGTCATTTTACAATAGGCTTCCATCGTGTGCTCACGCAATTGATCTTCTTACATCACATCCCTCCTCGCTTCTTTGAACTCTAATCGACATCCGCGCATTGAGGTGGAAGCTTGGGCTCTTCTTTGTTTTTCTTTTCTTTTCATCTTTTCAAACTTTGATCATATTCAATTGAATGTCTCGGACACACAAAGTTGTTGCATGTCAAACACCCATCTTGCATTTTCATCGAACAATTTCTTGTTATTTACTTTGTATTCGCTCTAAACTCCACTAGCTGGTCTCATCCCAACATGCACTAATCAAATCTATGAGAAAAACAAAACATAAATACTTCACGACCAAAACCTGCAATTTCACGTAACTGCCCAAAAACCTACACTTTCATGCTATTAACTCTTACAGATTTTCATCTCACAAAAATCCTTCTCACGAGGAAATCCATTTCACTCTTTTAACTTTCATGCTATTTTTTCTCATGGAAATCCTTCTCACGGATTTCCGTCTCACGGAAATCCATTTCATGCTTTTAACTTTCATGCTATTTTTTCTCACGAAAATTTATTTCATGCTATTTTTTCTCACGAAAATCCATTTCACGCTTTTAGCTTTAACACTATTAACTCTCACGGATTTTCGTCTTATGGAAACTCACTTCACGCTTTTAACTTTCATGCTATTAACTCTCACGGATTTTCGTCTCACGGAAACCCACTTCACGCTTCCAACTTTCACGCTATTAACTCTCAAGGATTTGAGTCTCATGGAAACCCACTTCATGCTTTTAACTTTCATGCTAACTCTCACAGATTTCAATCTCACGGAAACCCATCTCACGGATTTCCTTCTTACGGAAATTCATCTCATGGGCTCGAACTCACGAGATTGCTCCTCACAACCTGCACTTTCACGATTTTCAACACCTGCACCTTCATGTTGCATAATTTAACCTCTTCAATATCACAACTCACACACCTTGTTTATTGCTCACACCACTAACACCCTTCTCATCAAAATTAACCTTCTTGCCATTGATACAACAAAAATAGGGAGTGGTACATGCCCCACTAGTCTAGAGACTGATCTTTTTTACATGTACAGATGTCAACCTCAGACCCTGAAGTCGCAGAGACCCCTGTGGTAGCACAGGCTAGTGCTACGGGCTCCCCAATGAGCTAGAAGAAGAGGCCAACACAGGGACCAAAGATGAATTACCTTAGCCCATATGCCCAAACCTTCCATGGTGCCATCTTCAGTAAAAGGAGATCCATACGGTACATGGAAAGGTGGCGCTAAAATACCACAGCCCAGAGTTCCTCCAGATTCTAGAAGAGGCCGAAGTAAAGGACAAGCTGGAGAAGGTGGGCCTTGGTTGAATGGCACATGTTCTTCCCAAGAATATCGACACGCAGCTTTGTACCGAATACATTAAAACATATGACAAAGCCACCAAGTGGGGTATAGTAATGAAGGCCGATGGCACCACAGAGCAGGTCCTCATCACTGAAGATCTAATCTGTGAAGCCTTGCAGCTCCCACCACCAGTTAAGATATATGCCCATGCCTTTGACAAGATGCCCCTGGATGCTATGCTGAAGAAGAGATCCTATAATTCTAATGGAGCTGAATATGACAACATCAAAGATGAAGCAACAGAGAAGGCATGCAGGCGATGTCTTTAATCATGCAAGTGAGGCCAGTGGATCGATACAATAGGTTACCGCTGCTGAACAGAATCACAAAAGTCCATGAAGAGAAGGAGGAGGACTCAACATACTACATACACCGGGAAATGGAGAACTACCTCAAAGCCCACCAATCCAAGATATGCAACCCATACATCATGACACAAGTCCTGAATCATGTTGCTCAGAGGACCCTTCCAGAACCCAAACTAGAAGAGCAAATGCAATTGGCACTCCTTCCAGAGCAACCAGCGCTGACTACTACCGAGATGCAAGAAGGCAAGCTGTCCTCATGGAAACAAAAGCTATAATGAAGGAGATCAAGAAAGGAATAAAAAAGAAGACAGAAAGAAAGATGAGGGACATCATTCAAAATGTCCCTAAGGAAATGCAATGGATTGAGGCTGACCTCGCCCAAAAGATCAAATCATGCCATGAAGTACTTGAACAGCAAGAAGCCACTGTCAATGAGGCCACACAAGAAGAAACACAGCAGATGACTCCCCCTCAAAGCCCAGCTCAGCTAATATTTAAAAACCTATCCCACTCAAGGATTCTACTATGACAGACAAACCTACGGGAATGGAGCCAGAGACTGTAGCAAAAGCAATTCTAGCTGAAGAACCCCGAGAGCTTGAAGCTGCAACATCATTTTCGGTGCAAGATCCAGCAGTGCCACTAGATACAAGTAAAACACCAAGAGATGAATATACACCCAATCTGAGAAAAAGAAGGCATCTAGAGGACGAAGAAAGAATACCACAGCTATCATTCCTATAGAATATAGACTATGAACAATTCTTACATAGGAAGTGTGGAAGGCTTGGATGGGCTACTGAACCTGCCACGTCCTGGACTGGAAGGGCCAGTGGGCATAAGTATAACACTTTGGGAGAAGGAGCAATGAGTATGGCAATGCCATATCCTCACAACACATATGCTTCATGATCGTAATGTTGCATTTTGGAAGCAAGTTCAAGAGTCCAACACACAAGTATAAACCTTAAAAGAACACCTGATAGCAGAGGCCACACATCGAGATGTCATCACATGAAGAGTTTAAAGGCCATGGAGGAGAAAGAGGCCAGGTACAAAGCAATGGAAAATAATAATTTGGTTCTTAGCCAAACTATTGTCCAGAGAATTAAATAGAATACGGATATGAAGGCAGAGCTAGAGCAAGCTAAAGACCAACTTCAGAAGGAAGTTACCCACAACCACAAGCTAAAAGCCATTCATTCCCAATAGATACAATATCTCTAGCATACGTCCTTGGCCAAAGAAGAGGAGCTATAAAGATAGATCCAACAGTTATCCTTAAGTCTAAAGGAAGCAAAAAGCAGAGCTACCCACTTGCAAAACAAGAAAGACAACAAACAAACAAGGCACATGCAGAGAAAGTGAGAGCCCTTAATGATACCATTAGCACCAATCAAGTTGAGATGCAGAGAATGGTCATTGCACGCCAAGAGGCAATGGCACAAGTCACCCAATAGTTACAAGAAAGTCAAAGACTAGCCGCCAAAAGACTTCAAAGAATCACAGAAGCTCAGGAAAGGGAGGCTATCGTGCCAGGCATGCACAAGAGGAAGCAACAAGGCACTTCGAGGAGTTGGATGCTGCACAGATGGTCCGAGAAATAGCCACAAAAAAATTCTCAGCACCAATGACTCCCGTCTACAAGAATTGTAATGATAACTAGCCATACAGGACCAAAGTCAAAGATAGGAACCTACAAATGAAATGTGCCTACTCCTAAGCGAGCCTTGGAGATAGATCAGTTGTTTCGGCAGTAACTCCTCGGGCCCCTCCGCAAACTCTTGCTCCTTTTTTGTCTACACTAACCCTCTCATTGCTTCAATATGATATAAATCTACCTGAAGACCTAAGCCTAGGTGAACTAACCCTCAGTAAGAAAAATACTAAGCGTGATATTGATCCCACTATCATTAAGAGAATTTTTCAAGGGATGTAGTGTTAACAAATCCACAGGATATTTATTTTTATCCTTTGAACCCTATTGTGTTAAACCTTCATAGTTGGTGTCGGGTACTCCAAAACTTTGAAATCCTTGACAACAATGTCAAAAAAATAGACCTTTTTGTTCCACATAATATTCCTGAAACATTGGCCAACTACAAGAAGGTGGTACCACAAAGTTATCAATGGATTATAAGCCATGGGTGGCTAGAAGTCTACAATACTCACCAGCACTTAAATTTATGTGAGTTTTCTTTATATCACCGTATTGGTATTCTAAAACTATACCATAATATCTACAAACATTTAGAGTCCATGTTAACGAATGTCCTTTACACTTTTGATAACACTCATATTGAATATCCTAACATAAGTCCTAAGGATATCACTAAGCTTCAAGATTTTATGAAATCCCACAAACCTAGCCACCCACCCCCAGCTCAGGGAGACACCAGCTTCATCTTCCATCTCCACTTACCGAGTATATTCTAATGTTGCTAGTAAACTACTTAATCCATATTCTAACGCATCGCCTACTAACAAGTCTCAAGCCGACTGCATTTTTTCTACTCACTCCTCAACAGATAGATTTTCCCACTAACGCTCTTTCCCCCGAGGAAATACTGGTGGCACCTGACCCGTCTCCCCCACGGCAAACTCAGGAGGTACGCCATACTCTCCCCCAATACAATATTGAAGCTTTTACTGATGATACTATTTTGGAGTCATTGTCTAGTGTAGAGTATGAAGGCTTCATTCGAGCTCGCAATCCACTACTATATCCAAAGCTAATTTTCAAGGTGTTAATGCAAATAACACCATTTGAGCTGACTCAAAGGATTCTACCAAAGACCTACTCCGATCTCATGCCAATAAAATAACATTATGTACTGTACCCTCTACGAGCACCTCACCCAGATTTAGAAAAACTACTATCTTTGGCTAGAGAGGCTACATTGTGGTCTAACGTGGCACGACAGACCAAATTAGCCAATCCACAATTGGCCGAATTACTAGAAATCTGAATAGTTACATTTATGATGAGTTATTTCTTCCCGCAACAAGTGGAGGAAAGCTCACCTGGTCCACACACGAGGGGGCTATGCAACAAGCATCACAGATGATGCACACCCCAAGTTAGAGATTTTGGAATACAGTGCCAGACTGGAGAAAGGAATTCCTAACAATTCTAGAATATAGCTATGTGTATATGTGTGTGCCACCAACTCAATGAGTTGATCCCTTGTACATGCCACTAAAGAAAAGATGGACTCCGCTGGAGTTTCAAGACGCTACCCTCTATGAACACCTCGCCCAGATTTAGAAAAACTACTATCTTTGGCTGCTAGAGAGGCTACATTGTGGTCTAACGTGGCACGACAGACCAGTAGTTCGGCCAATCCACAATTGGCCGAACTACTGGAAATCCGAATAGTTATATTTATGATCAGTTATTTCTTCCTGCAAGTGGAGGAAAGCTCACCTAGTCCACACACGAGGGGGCTATGAAACAAGCATCACAGATTATGCACACCCCAAGTTATAGATTTTGGAATACAGTGCCAGACTGGAGAAATGAATTCCTAACAATTCTAGGATAGAGCTATGTGTATATGTGTGTGCCACCAACTCAACGAGTTGATCCCTTGTACATGCCGCTAAAGAGAAGATGGACTCCGCTGGAGTTTCAAGAGGCCAAGCAGCGAGACTCGCATGTCTATTATAACTTCTCAATCTTCATGCAAGCAATATTTACAAACATAAGGGAGCAAATAAAACTGATGCTGACTTGGATACATGCATGGCGCTGTATCCCAGACCCAGTATTAGTGGCCAGTGTTAAACTCTTAAAATTTCTCATAGTCCTGACTGATCACTCGAGAAACCATATGATCGATATGAAGCTGAACACCTGCGATTCGACATGAATCAAGGTCCATCTGATAGGGGGATGATGTTGTACTATCATTGCCTAAGATGTCTTCCTGCTGTCTACATGCATGTCACATTCGAGGACGTGGTGGACATAAGGTTTTGGAGATGACACTCAACATTCAAAAAGAACCCTCAAAAGGCTTCAATCACAGTGAAACTTTCACCGTCATGAGTTCGGTGACCAGGTCTTTTGACCTTGGTAACAGGTTCTCAGGACAGAAACTGCATCAAGTGTAGGAGGGATGTTAATCCTATTTTGGATTAACAAGTATGATCCTCCAATTGAGGACATTAATAAGTGTCATGTAAAGGCACTATAAAAGTTATACATTATGAGATATTGGCCACCCAAGGCCTTAGTTAAGTACGTTTTGGGCACCCGAGTGTGAATAAGGACCAAATGTATATAAGGCATTTTCTCATAATGAAAAGACACAATCCCCCTTTGTATAATTGAGAGCTCTTTTTGCGTCTTGAGAGAGATTGAGAGAGAACATTCTAGCATTTGTGCCTCTTCTATGCTTGTATGTTTCATGCTTATGTGGGAGAGTGAGAGAGAGTGATTACCTTATGCGACAGTGCGAGTGACTCTACGGTGATGGAGTGGGAGAGTGAGAGAGAGTGATTACCTTATGCGACAGTGCGAGTGACTCTACGGTGATGGAGTGGAGGTGGAGTTTGGAGGTTTGGAGCTTAACAAAAGTGAGTTGAGAGACCTCAAGAAGGGACTCAAGTTCAAAGCATTGGTAAGTGCCCTACGAGAGTTGAGTTCTATTGTTCTTCCTTTAGGTGAATGCATTGAGTTCCATCTTGGAGGTGTGGTAGCCCATAATAGATGGATATTAAACATAAAGACCAGTAAATAGATACACCAATAGATATATAGATAATAGATAGTTAAAGAGAATAATGGATGGACAAACACATATACAATAGATAGATAGCTAGAGAGACATGGTGCTTCATGTCTATGTTAGACAAGTTGTACGGATTCATTTTCCATCTATATGAGCCAATCATAGTTGCCACATGTCACGTAGTGAGGTCGCCCTTCAATAGCTAGCAAGGCACATTACCGCATGAACCAATCAACATTCATGAAGCTCTACCCAAGCTTTGGACACACCAACCAATGTGTTCCATGGGAACACTCACGGGAACACGGATTATGGAAGGAGGCCGGAAGAAATTGATGCGAGAGAGCAGGATTGTAGCCATGGGAACATAAAGACGCACATAATTTTTCCATATTTTTGTGCCAAAGTGCAATGTAAATCGTTTTAGGCCAATGTGGGTTCTAAATGAGAGTTCTAAGTGTATTATAAGCAAGACTCACTTATGGGGTTGTCCGCCCATGTGTGAAAGAGGCCTAGGGTTAGGGTTAGTGATATCTCTATAAAAGAGATGTTAGCTAAAGAAAGGGGACGTTTTTGGCCATTCTCATAAGCTATTGAGTGAAGCTCTTGAGCTCTCAAGCTATGGCAACTCTCTAACTCTCTCTTTATTGTACTCTAGTGAGCATCAAGCTCCAATGAGTATAGCTCCACTTCATTCTCTTAATCTGTTTTAGCATCATTGAAGTAGATTAATCTATGATTAGTTGAATGCTTCTTTCTTTCTCTTGTGTATGCTGCATGCTTGTAGTGTGTGTGTGTGTGTGTAGTCTCCATTGATGCAAGCTCCTGCCCACTTCATTGGCAATGAGTTATTCATGGATAGACTCTCTCTATGAGCTTGTGGGTTTGTGAATGTTACATTCTATGCTTGCTTAAGCTTGTGGGTTAGTAGATGCACGCTTATAGATTTGCTGGCATTAGGGAAAGCTAAGATTTAATCAAAGTTTGAATGGGATTAAGAGATTGTTGTTCTCTTGATTAGTGTAGTGGGTTTAAGGGATTGAGAGATTGATTGAGGTGTTGAATGGTTGAATCGTCAAGTGGTGGTTCATGTATGTGAGCTCTCCCACAAGGGATAAGCCTTCATGCACTAATCAGGTCGAGTCCTCGGATTGACATTGTGTTTCTCAACACATTTGTTGATCGATAATACTCTATGAGCACTATATTGCACGGTAGAGAGAACCGCTCTACAATGGCGCCGCTACCGAGGAACGAGTGCCTACATTAGTTGAGCACCATACACACACTACCACTCTTTGTTAAGCTCCAATCGATTGCAAAACTATTGGATAGGAGAGCAGGCTTTGGGACTAACTTTGGTACTTATTTAAGACTAATCTGTTGTTAAATTATCTTTAATTATCTTGCAATTTGAGTGCGATTGGCTAACTACGCTTCTCCCTTGAGGCCAAGACAAGGATTCAACACACGGGAAGAATTGGAGGTAGGCGCTAAACCTGCCAATTTCAATTTGTGTGCGAAAGAGAGAGGCCTATTTTGCATTTCTGTTTGAGGATAATTTTTGCTGTTTGAGGTTAGCTTAGTTTGATTTTCTGCATCTTTAATTTTGTGTATTTTAGTTCTTTGTTAAACCTGCACCTGTAGAGAAACTGAAATCTGTACACACACATGAAGATTGCACATTTCGAATTCACTGCAAATCTCGCAACTGTACACGCATTGAATTCGCTGCAATTCTCATAGCTACACACGCATTGAGTTCAGTGCACACGCACTTCAAAAAAGGAAAAAAAATAATAATAATAAAAGAAGGCAGCTATGCATGAACAGCACACCGCGCGGAGAGACCCACACACCGCACCATAAAGACCGCCACTGCACCGGATAAGGGGGTGTTTAAAAAAAATCCATTTGCTACCGTAAAAAATTGGGAGGTTATCTAACTTTTGGAGAGGAGTTAGAAAACACCCATCATCGAAATTTCGGTCCTGGAACCATTTTCCCATAGTGAGTCAGTATGGGAAACTAGTAAATTTTAGGCGATTTTCGATCCTGAAAAATACGTTATTTTTTTGGCCTGATGTGTTCGAGGGGGTTCAAAATGGGTTCTGGCAAAGTTTGAGCCAACTTGAAAATTTTTGGATTTTTTTGAAAAAACCTTAAAATTTGACCTTATGAACTTGTGGTCGGGACGTCATATAGACACTGCCATAGGGTCTAGGACACCTTCTATAGTACCTACGCAGGAAAGTGGGACCCAATCAGTAGGAAATTTGGCAAGTATTGTTGAAACCTTTTCCGAATCCCAATCTGATACCCTTTCCAGGACAACTAGCTCATTGTCTATGGAGAATCTAGGGCCGTCAAATAGTCATCCCTTAGCCCCAAATAGGACACCCACAAGATCTTTTAATCCATTTGAAGCCGACACTCAATGTGAGACTTCAATATGTCTACACGAATGCTCAAGGAGCTGAGATCTTTAGGGATCCACAACAACGGTATCTCATTAAGATTGCGGACTTTTTCTCAGAGCTTGATAGAGCACCTCTAGTCAATGACCAGGGTAACAAGTACATGGGTGGAGATGGTGTTCGCTCTATGAAGTCACCTATCATCCAGAGAATGTAGACAAATTAGGGGGGCTCTCTAAGAGTGACTTCTTAGACTTATCAAAGCCTTCCAGAGCAAGGGAGTCTAGAGATGATTGGCTCATTGAGCCGGACATGCCTGGACCATCCAATGCCCAGTCCTCAAAGCAATCCATAGATGATTTACTTTTTGTAGATCTAAATTTGGAAAGGGACAGGAAAGGCAAGAGCAAAATGGATCAGGGGGCTGAGAACCAATGGGAGTTTGTACGACAAATTCCAGTGACAAAGGTCTTTCAGGATGACCCACTTCAAGAGGTCTATAAGGACTCTTTAGAAGGATATTATGCCACAACTAGATTGCCAGAGCTAGATCTTCCTCTAGCACTTGTGGTGGTAGTCGAGAAGCTTGCAAGATACAAGAACCGAATCATTGATAAATGGGCCAATGAATACCGAACCTTAGATTGGAAGGAGATTCGTGAGCTCACGTGGAGAGTACAACCATTATTCATGGAAGTGTTCTCAACTAATACAGCTAAACTAGGAGAGACAGCCTTTCTTGAAGAAACTGTTGCTCCTCCCCTACGAGAGTTCACTAGAGAGGGACCCTCGACATCAAAGTGGACCACTGCAAGTAGCCCAACTCTACCACCAAGATATTATCCTACAACAAAAGTGCGACCACAGATCACACCACAACAATGTTTCTCTCACTATGACAATCGAAGGGTATGGGAGCCAACTCGGCCTCCCATAAATGCACCTCTTCAAACGCGGGTAACAAGATCTTTGGAGAGGGTTGGTGAGGCAGGTAATAGGGGACATAACCCTATAGAGGGAAAATGTGTCATTATGATGTCCATTTAGGATCACCAGATGTCAGTTCCCTTTTATGTGGCTAGTAAGTCCAAGGCAGTGGTAGAGGTTGTTCTTGGTCGATCGTGATTAAGTACTACCAATTGTTCATTATATTGGAAGAATAGACAATACAAATTGCAAATTGATTCTGATTATATCTTGGGATCTGCTGCTCCATGAGTTTTATCATGTCAAAAGGGTGGTAGTTCTACCTTACACAACCCAATTTCAACATCTGCTCTTCAATCTCCAAGACAAATGATGTGGATAATCGATGAGTCCTCAAATGAGGGCCATGGCTGGCATGTTCCAACTACTCTAGTCACTGCTCAAAGGAGGCCAGGCAAGAAGGAATTGTCAATTTGGCTACCCAAAGATGCGTACAAACTTGTACCATCTAGCCTAGTTGCTAAACCTCCTAAAAAGCATATCTTTTCCAAGCCTAAACCTCATATTATTACTCATTGGGTCCCAAAGCATGTTCTTAAATGAGGGTGCAATAGCACTTTGGCTTCCCAAATGCCATGGTTTGCTAGAGCCAAAAGAGTGTATCAATAAGATTCCAAAAGCCACTCTTCGTTTTTCATATCAGTGGGTGCAGAGGAAATCAACACAACCTCTTCAAGATAGGATAGGTGGTTGTAATAGCACCTACAAATCTACTTGTGTTGACCTTCCCTAAACATGTATTGAATCGCCAGTTGTCCCAACTTCTCCTTGTTACACAATTCCACCATCAACTTGTGTACCTCTAAGACAAATCCAACTTTACATGAGTCTCTTTTGAGCATAGATTCTAGCACTTCACTGCCTAAATCCTCTTATCTTGCTGAAAAACTAGAACAACTTTTGTGTGCAAAGATTAGAACTAATGCCATATTTTAGCGAGGAAGCGCTCCTTCCTCTACCACCTTCTCCAGAGGCCGGCTTTTGTACAGGGTTGTCCTTGCATCCTGAAGTGATTGATACCATCTTTCCAGCAGAAGTGGACACGGATCCACCACCAGTGCAAGGGTAAGCTCATCAACTCCACAATAAGATCAACAAGCTAGGGTCAACTCGCTGAAGCTCCCGTCGCCCCTACCCGTCGTTCTGCATTGCGCTTGTCGCCCCCGCCTACCTGCTCGCCCTCCCGCCTGCCCATCGTTCCTTCCCCCCCTCCGCCTTCATTGCCCGCCGCCGCGGGGTTTTCTCTAGCCCCCCTCGCCTGCTTCCGCTGTTGCGCCCCCCCCCCCCCCCTGTTTTTTTCTGATCCGCTTTGCTTCATCTCCTTGCGCCTCCCCCTTGCCTTCGCGCCCCCACTCTGCTGTGCCTCATCCTCCCCCATCCGCTCGCTTCCTCCATTTCCCAGTTGCGCGCAGCACCCGCCTTCCCCTTTTTTGGGGTTTTTTTCTTTTTTATCATTCGCCTTCTCCTTCTAGCTTCCGCCCCCCCCTTGGGGTTTTGTTTCTCTTTTTTCGCTGCGTATCCCGCCTCTCTGTGTGCAGTTCGTTTCCAGCAGGTTTCCGCCTTCGCCTTGCCTTCCCCGCAGCTTCAGACTCTGATGGAGGCTCCGCTCGCCCCGCCAGAGGGACTCATCCGCAGCCCCCTCGCCCGCCCCCGCCGAGGTCACCCCCATCAGGCTTTCTCTTTCGTCGGAAGAGAAAGCGAGCCTCACCGCAGAGGTGGAACGCCTCCAGGCTCATTCCACCATCTGCCGTATAGTCGGCACTCGCCCCAGCAGAGGGGAGATCAGGGATCTTCTTCAGGCCCGCCTTCTTGCAGATGTGGACAAGATCCTGGATGTACAGCTTCTGGGCCGGGGACATTATCAGATCGAGTTCGAGGCCGCCCAGAGCGTTGCCAAGGTCCTTGCCATGAGTCCCCTTGACATCAGGGGTGCTCGGGCTTTCTTTAGACCTTGGCTGCATGGATTTGACCCAGCAGTGGCGGAGCAGGGAGAGCGCCTCTTCCATGTTACAGTTTGTTTCCCTGGTCTCCGTCGGGAGTATCTTCCGCTCCTCTCCAGGCTCGGAGCATTGGTGGGCTCGGTACTAGAGACGGGCCCCTCAGCTGCTTCAGTGGTGGCCAGAGCAGCGGGGCTACCTTCGGTCAGAGTGTTGGTGTCTGACATCTCCTCCCTTCCTAAGGTCATTCAGCTACCTAGGATAGGGGGGTGGATAGATCAGAGAGTGGAGTTCTCGGGGCTCCCGAACCAGTGCTTCATTTGCAGGCAGGTCGGTCATCTGGCCAAGGCCTGCCCTCGCAGGAGACCTCGACCCGCACCACAGCAGCAGGCCACTGATGGCCCACCCACAGATTCGGCTCGACAGGTTGCCTCCGGGACACCTGCTCAGGCCACAGAGACCTCGGAGTGGCAGCCTGGACAGGGGCGCCGCCGAGGGAGACAGCCACAGCAGCACGCCCAGAGACCGCTGCAGCAGCAGCCACAGTCTCAGCCTCACTGGGTTCCCATGAGGAACAGCTTTGCTCCCCTACAGGAGGAGACCCCTGCAGCGACTGAGGACCAGGAGATTCCAGCTCCCCCTCCTTCACCCCCCCCACCCCCGTCCCCTCCCTCCGCCTCGCTTCCACCATCGCCTCCTCCCGCCTCCGGCTTCGGCAGCGGCTCCCTCTCCACCTCCCTCGCCTCCCCCTCCTCCCCCTCCGCCCGCCTCACCTTCCCGGGAGGCCATGGCATTTCCCTGGCGCTCACCTGCAGTCCGGAGAGCGCTGAGCACACTGACCTCGCTCGAGCATCACAGAGGAGACCTATGCCGATTAGGGCCTCACGGATTTCATCTATCCGCAGTCGGCTGAGTCGCCTTGGCATTAGACAGCGCTCGGAGGCTTTTGATTATACTTTCACACGGCTTTTTGGAGCAGAGGGCCCCCATGAGCCAGCACCCATTCGCGTTCATGTAGTGATACCTCCGGCCCGCGGGGAGGAGGCACTAGACTCAGCGGTGGCCTTCTCGTTCCCTCTTTGTGGACCTTGTGACTGGGAGTGGACTCTAGAGCTCGCTCTTAGCACTTTGAAGACTCAGGCAGTTGAGTTTTCGCACCACATGAGCGATTTGGAGGTGACAGATGTGATAGGCCGACTTTGGGAGTTGGCTCATTTTTTCTTGGATCCCGGGAGTGTGGATACCTCAGGGATTCGTCATTTGGTCGTGCGCATAGTGGCAGACTTGGCACGCGACCCTGGATATGTTAGTATACACGAGGTTGCTCTGTCAGAGTAGGAGGCAGTCGCCATGGGCCACAGCCCACTGGCGCCTGATCCGGGATTCTTGCAGTACATCGGGTGGGCAGATTCGCAGCCCTTCGGATGGGGACTACTCTCCATCCAAGCCGCTTGCGAAGGCCCGCCGTACGACTGAGACAGCATCCACCTCAGCAGGGCATCCATGAGGATCATCTCATGGAATGTACAGGGCCTTGGCGGAGCACACTTTATACGCTATCGAGGCTGCTTGAGGCAGGAGCTTCAGAGATGCCTGGTTGGTGGCAGCATTGATATTCTGATGATGCAGGAGCACCACTTGGGTGAGAGCAGGATCCGGAGATATGGTTCGGTGATGCGTGGTAGATGGGACACTTTTTGGTCTGCAGGGTTTGGTCCTTTGGGTGGACAGGGAGGAGTATGCATGGTTATTGCAGATGTATGGCGGCAGGCCATTGTGGATCGAGGGATCATTGTGCCTGGTAGAGCACAGTATGTCATTCTGAGGATGCATGATGAGCTATTGGGTGTGCTCAACATCTATGCGCCCAATCATGCTAGTGCCAGAGCAGAGTTCTGGACTCAGGTTACAGATGCATTGCCAGAGGCCGCACATTGGTGTGTTGGGGGAGACTTCAACATGCTTGAGGACCCGGCAGATAGGGTGGGAGGCAGTCATGTTACAGTGCACGGCACGGAGCTTGCAGCTTGGGACCGGTTTTGCATGTCACTGAGGATCACTAATGCATGGCAGCATGGGGCTTTCTCCCGGTCTCAGGACAGCCTTAGTTTCTCTCGGTCGGATCGCCGGCAGGGAGGGACTAATCTATCACGGATTGATCGCTTTTATGTGGGCGACTGGTTAGGGGAGCGAGGAGGCTCCGTCGGCATTCTCGCTGGCACCTCATTTTCAGATCATGCGCCAGTTATATTGGCATTGGAGGAGGGGACCCGGGAGCCCAGCTTGCAGTTGAGGATCCCAGAGAGGGTACTTACAGATCCGAGTCTCGCTGAGGACATTGAGAGGATCTGGCATGATAGTCAATGCTCTGACCAGGATGCAGCGGGCCAGTGTGCCCAGGGACTCATTGATCTTAGCTCTTTTCTACACGCTGCAGCTTTGACACGACTGGGAGAGATTCGCGAGCGGGAGCAACGGCTGAGGCGCAGCCTTGCTTCGCTACAGCGCCTTCAGGAGCAGCAGCCTGCATGTGAGTGGGTGGCGTCCCAGCTGAGCCAGGCACGCCAGGAGGTTAGAGAGGTAGAGGAGCAGAGACATGAGTTTTACTATCGTCGTCAGGCCTCTCAGTGGACGCAGCTTGGTGATAGAGTGACTAGAGAGTTTTTTGAGATCACTGGACTCCGACATGCGCGAGCAGGAGTCCGCCAGCTGGGTAGACCGGACGGATCGGTAGCAACTGAGCTCGGGGAGATCAAAGCCATTGCTACTGCATTTTATAGTGACCTGCTTTCAGCGGAGCCAGCCACCACTGAGGATCGAGATGTTTGCAGAGATAGACTGTGTGGGCCCATGTGCAGAGGAGGGTCACAGACCATATGCGTACAGTTTTAGGTGCGCCTCTGTCAGAGATTGAGCTTGCCGAGGCCTTGAGGGTCCTGCCGCGACATAGTTGCCCAGGGGAGGACGGACTGACGCCAGCCTTTTTTATGCGCTATTGGGACCTTTTGGGGCTAGGCCTCCGTAGGGGCTTTCAGCATGTTTTGGACACTGGGGTGATGCCGCAGAGCTTTTCAGAGGGCTTGATCTATCTTATCCCCAAGGGGGAGGGAGTATCAGATGACATTCGGCATTGGAGGCCTATTACGATCCTCAACACTGTCTACAAGGTCTTGGCAAAGGCCTTGAGTTTGAGGATCCAGCCCTTCTTGGGGGAGTTGATTCATGCTACTTAGACAAGATTTGTCAAGGAGCGCAGTATCCTTGACAACATCTTTACTTTCTGGGAGAGGCGACGGCCCGAGCTAGATTTCTTGGCGAGGACTTGGTCGTGATGCTTCTCGATTTTGAGAAGGCATACGATAGAGTTGATTGGGGGTTCTTAGAGGGCACTATGCTTCGCCTGGGCTTTGAGCCAGGATGGATCAGAGGGGTGGCAGCTCTGTATTCCACAGCTCGCAGCCAGGTGCTGATTGCAGGAGGACGGGGGCCGAGTTTTGAGCTGACCAGATCAGTCCGTCAGGGGTGTCCTCTTGCCCCTTTCCTTTTTCTCTTCTTTGCGGAGGCTATGAGTATGTATTTGACGGCAGAAGAGGTTGGTTTGAGAGGACTGCAGCTCCCAATCCGGGGGGAGGACCTGCTTGATGCTGAGTTTGCAGACGACACGGGCTTATTTTTGCATGGCCATGAGGCCAATCTTATTCGGGCTGAGCAGTCGCTCCAGGTTTTTAGTGCAGCTTCGGGAGCACTGATCAATTGGCGCAAGACAGTGGCCTTTTGGATCAGTAGTGCTCCCACTTCGGCACGGAGCCCGGACCCCGGTTTTAGATGGATTCCTCCAGGCACAGCAGTGCGGTATTTGGGATGTCAGATTGGCCTTGATTTGTCACCTGAGCAGCAAATTGCCCCGCTTCTTCTGAGCATTCGGAAGAAGCTATTATATTGGAGTATAGCTCGGCTATCCTTGGCTGGGAGGGTGGTGGTGGCAAATCAGCAGGTGCTATTAGCGACCATGTGGTACATTACGTCTTGCTGGATTTTCTCGAGCTCTTACATCAGCCAGGTACAAAGGCTGATCAGGAACTTTCTGTGGTCCGGGAGGGACGGTCAGCCAGCTCGGGCAAAGGTTGCATGGGCAGTTATTACACTTCCGTTGGCTAAGGGCGGTTTAGGCATTATAGATCCAGTCGATCAGAGTAGAGCCTTATTGGGGAAGCTTATTGTTCGGGGGTTGCTTCCAGGCGCTGAGCCTTGGAAAGAGCTTCTCTTGCAGCGACTACAGGCTCGGGCGCCCCCAGTAGGGGGTACTTGGGCACCAGAGATTCGCTGGATCTTCATAGAGATAAGGAGGACAGGCCTCAGTAGAGGATGGGAGGACAGATTTGCTTTGAGCATCCTGAGAGCTTGGGAGCTGCTGAGACCGAGGCTCTCTCAGCGGCCTCCTTCTTGTGTTGAGGAGCGGGCCCGACAGCCGCTCATCTGGAGCCCAGCGGTTCGCACGGAGCAGGGTCATATGCTGGGTTCTCGGCCTCGTCTAGCCTGGGGACCTTTAGCGGTAGGCCCAACTCGTAGTTTTGGAGACTGGCAGGCTTTCTGCAGTCTACCAGAGGAGATCCAGGTGGAGAGGCTGAGTCACTTCAGAGGGGGTTTGATTATGAGGGATGATATATAGGAGGCACTCACAGAGGAGTGGTTCACGCCTCTCGAGCCAGTGGCCCCACGGTGGATGGGAGCCTTTACACAGTTGGAGATCCTGATTGCTGTCAGAGCTAGCACTGAGGATGGCAGATGCCTCTACTATGAGATCCAGGATGAGGGCAGACTCCAGAGAGTGGAGGTGGAGTCGCCTTTGGTTGCAGAGTGCACCTTTCAGAGGATTCGGGTAGTGGCCGCCGCTTCTCGGAAGTGGCATATTGACCCCGACCCTACTGATGTGCTCCCGGATTGGCGCATATGGGCATATGCAGTGCGCCCCTTGGCCCGGCTACAGTGGGACCCCGGGGAGTACGAGTGGCATGATCCTTATGCATCCCTTGAGGCCACAGAGATCACCTTTTTCCAGTATACTATTCGGCTGGGGCGGCATATTTTGACGGCGAGGAGGACGGTTTCTCCAGCGGCGGCAGCGGGGCATTGGCATCTACAGGGACTCTCACAGGAGTTCCTTGAGGATTTCTGGGCTCGGCTCTGGGCTAGTCGGCAGGCCCACAGGATCTCGACTTTTCAGTGGGGCTGGTCGCCCACAGCAGGGGCTCAGCAGTTGGCACTTGGCTTGTTTACAGCGGTCTTCCGGCGGCCTGCGTCCGATGCGGCCACCCTATGGAGACACAGAGACATTGCCTTTGGGACTGCCCTCAGGCACAGCAGATTTGGCTGCGGATGCTGCGTATTCTGGCTCCCCTCTCTCCAGAGGGTATGTTTACGTGGGGTGCCGCTGCTTGGTCGACTTCGTCAGGGCCTGCTATGGGCTATGAGATGGAGCAGGGCAGTCAGGCCATCAGATTTATTAGGGGCCAGCCTCGCCTTGTTTCGGCACCGGATTTCTCGTCCGCCAGCTGGACTCAGGAGAGGGATTTACGATGGGAGCTCCTCAGCAGCCTCACCATCTGGTTCACCTGGAGGGCCCTGTGCTTTACGGCCTTTGAGGGGAGATTGGAGCCACCAGCAGAGACTGTACGGGGGATTTGGCAGGAGTTGATTCACACCCTGCGAGGACAGTACGACCGCATCCAGGGAGACTCGGGATGAGGCGATCTTACGGCGCCAGGCCTTTCACACCACTTGGCGCTGTGGCCCTTTCTACACCTTACACACGGGATCCCCCCGCTGGCACTACAGGCCACCTGTGTGGCTTTCCCCCCCCCCCTATTTTATGATTTAGCCGCTCAGTTCTTTGTACTGATGTTTGTATTCTGCAGCACCTAGGGAGAGTCTCCCAAGCTGCCATGATGTATTCACTGCTCTATCTCTCTTAGGAGCAGGAGAGATCTTTTGTAGCCCTACGGGCGTTTTTATATAACTAATGAAAGGATCTTTTCTCGGGAAAAAAAAAGGATCAACAAGCCAGGGCACTTTTCTACAGTGACTGGGTTTTTTCCCTCGGCTATATTCGGTGATTGGCACCAATAACAAATTTTATTCTTTTCTTTTCTTTTCTTGTTTGTTAATAAGACATTTTGCAAAGATCTTAGCTAAACAAGAGCATACAAACACGCCCCAATAGTCCACCTACCGTGCACACAAACTAGGAAGGGGGAAGACATGCAATGCCTACAAAGAGCAAAGAAAAGCAATCGGCACATCAGTAATGCATCAATGCAAACGCACAACATCAACGAGCACTACAACAGGTGTATTCAAATCATAATCTTTTGTTCTTTATGTGCTTTTCACTTTTGCATATATTGTTTGCATGTTCACACACAGTTGGCTGGTTTAAGTTTTAAATTAGTTGTTACTATGTGGTGAGTGATTTCTAGATTCTTAGAGGAATTAGTAGAAGGTATTTCTATTTGAAGACGGTGTAAGATATATACCAACAGAGTATGCCAAGTTCTTATGCTCTCGAAGTATATTAGTTATCCCTAGTGGTAGCTACCGCTTAGGTATGGGCTAGGTGCTACGATTAATAAAAAATTTACGAAACTCATGCCCTAAAAAATATATACAAGTGAATAGAGACATGACGTGTCTATGGCCATGTGGAATGCTTGGTAGGACCTTGGGTTGTCTTAGCACCTTGGGACCGATGCCTTGGTTTCCATGGGATGAACACTGACATCTAAAAGATTAAGAAGAAGACCTTCAAGGATTCTATTGCCTTGATAGATGCTGGTAGGACTCTGGGGTACATTATGGGCCCTCGAGACCGATGCCCTCATCTTCATGGGGTACTCCTTATGTCAAAAAGAAAGAAAAGGGTCTGTTGCCCTTGAGATACTTAGCGGCCTTTAGATTCTCTTGGCGGAGGCCTCTTGGCCATTGCTTGGGTCTCATTGGGATGGAACCTTCCTCTTTATCAAGCTAAAAATAATAATTCTCTTTAATCTTCTGCTCTTTACACACACACACAAAAAAATAAATAAATAAAATAAAATAAAAGAAAGAAAGAAAGGTCCAATCACCATTGCTTATATTTAGGAGTAGGGTTGCCACTTAGGAATAACTTAAACACTTGTAGGACATTGAGACTGCGATCATAACCTGCAGTGTACAAGCTTACTTGCCTTTACGTAGCACTATCTAGCACTTAGTCTCACTTTGACTAGTCTTTACTCACTTCTTTTAGCACTCTTTAAAACTCTAATCGGCCTTTCACTTGCATGCTCACGTGTGAGATTGTCATTGCTGGGTTTTTTTTTTCAATAAAAAGCTTTACTTGTCTTCCATTATTTTTTGCAGCTTTTGTTTTTCTACCGCGCCCGAGGACGTGCGCGATTTAGGAAGGGGAGAATGTTCTACGGGAACACTCACGGGAACACGGATTATAGAAGGAGGTCGCAAGCAATGCGAGAGAACGGGATTGTAGCCATGGGAACATAAAGACGTATATAATTTTTCCATATTTTTGTGCCGAAGTGCAATGTAAATCGTTTTAGGCCAATGTAGGTTCTAAATGAGAGTTCTAAGTGTATTAAGCAAGCTCACTTATGGGGTTGTCCGCCCATGTATGAAAGAGGCCTAGGGTTAAGGTTAGTGATATCTCTATAAAAGTGATGTTAGCTAAAGAAAGGGGACATTTTTGGCCATTCTCATAAGCTATTGAGTGAAGCTCTTGAGCTATTAAGCTATGGCAACTCTCTAAGGTTCCCTCTCTCTATTGTACTCTAATGAGCATCAAGCTCCAATGAGTATAGCTCCACTTCATTCTCTTAATCTATTTTAGCATTATTGAACTAGATTAATCTATGATTAGTTGAATGCTTCTTTCTTTCTCTTGTGTATGCTGCATGCTTGTAGTGTGTGTGTGTGTGTAGTCTCCATTGATGCAAGCTCCTGCCCACTTCATTGGCAATGAGTTATTCATGGATAGACTCTCTCTATGAGCTTGTGGGTTTGTGAATGTTACATTTTATGCTTGCTTAAGCTTGTGGGTTAGTAGATGCACGCTTATAGATTTACTGGCATTAGAGAAAGCTAAGATTTAATCAAAGTTTGAATGGGATTAAGAGATTGCCATGCATTGTTTGTTCTCTTGATTAGTGTAGTGGGTTTAAAGGATTGAGAGATTGATTGAGGTGTTGAATGGTTAAATCGTCAAGTAGTGGTTCGTGTATGTGAGCTCTCCCGCAAGGGATAAGCCTTCATGCACTAATCGGGTCGAGTCCTCGGATTGACATTGTGTTTCTCAACACATTTGTTGATCGGTAGTACTCTATGAGCACTATATTGTACGGTAGAGAGAACCGCTCTACACAATGTTCACCAATATTATTGAGAACATTATAGACCCACTACAACAGAATGAGGATTTAGCAGCGAAAATAGCAGCACTTTTATAACTAGAAGGGTACGAAGATGTCGGGCCTATGTCGCTCTGCTAAACAGGCTTCTATTTTCGGTGCAACAAGTTCACTACTTAGCAGCAAAATAGCGTTGCTAGTTTCGTAGAGTAAAATTTTGTTGCTAAGCAGAGAAAGTACTGCATAATAAAAAAAAGTTGGAACAGACTGGGGAGTCTACACATGATTCCCCAGTCTGCCCCAGCTCTTGTTTTTCTAACGTAGACACAATTAAACCCACGTGCTACACTTACATATTTGTGAGTGACCCCCAAGAGATAGATAGATTGAGATAGGTAGATTAGATAGATTAGAAAGATGGATGGATGGCTATATAGGTATAATAAATAGATGATAGATAGCTAGATTGAGATAGGTAGATTAGATAGATTAGAAAGATGGATGGATAGATTGAGATAGGTAGATTAGATAGATTAGATTGAGATAGGTAGATTAGATAGATTAGATAGCTATATAGATAGATTGAGATATGTAGATTAGATAGATTAGAAAGATGGATGGATGGCTATATAGGTTTACATAAATAGATGATAGATAGCTAGAAAGATGGATGGATGGTTATTTAGGTATAATTAGAGTTAGGTGGGTTTGAGCCAGGTGGTAGAGAGAGAGAGAGAGAGATAGGTGTCGTCAATTATCATTAACGCGAACAACTGGATGCGAGAAAGTAGAGGCAAGAAAAATCTAATGAGTAGCTGCATGTGGCAAAAACAGGAGAGCACTAAGCTCTTCTTGCTATTGTGTGCAGTGCCTAAGAGACAGAGAGAGGCGCCAAAGCAGGCGCTAGGTAGCTATAGAGAGAGAGAGAGGGGGGGAGGGATGACGTACCTGCCTCCATGATGGCGTCCATGTGCCTCCAGAGTCCACTACAACATTCTGCACCCAGGCCAGCCATATGTACTCTACAACATCCATTTGCACCCAGGCCAACCGTATGCACTCTACAACACCTGGAGCAGCTTGACGTCCGACGTACTCCAACTTCCAACGGTGCATATATTGCATGCGCTACTTCAATTGCAAGCTCACCTTGCCACGTAATAGTTGCACGGCCTCTGCATCTGCCTGGTAGGCGCACTCCTTTCGTTAACCTTTTTTTTTCTCATTTTTTTTTTCTCTGCATACATTCTTCACACTTATTTTCAGGGTAGCCTATTAACCTACCTTGTTTAGCTTTTTTTTAGCTTTAGTATGTAAGGTACAGGCTATGGTGATAATGTCACTTCACGATTGTATGTGTATAAAACATATACTTGGAGAGAGAGAGAGAGAGAGAGAGAGAGAGAGAGAGAGTATTTTTGGAAAAGACCTAAATGTTGCTTAAATGACAAAGAAAAAGAGTTGAAAAAATAGAGCAAATCTAGTTTGCAAGCATTAATACACTAATTAGGTCTCAAATGCAATAGTGGTAATAACCCTCCTTGGGTCCTTTCCCTTGCTTGTAGTGCACACGCATGCGCACACACACCAAAAGACCTAAGAGTGAATTCAAATAAGATTTTGACATTGTCACATATTCATTCAGGGCATGTGTCTAATGAATATGCAATATGTATCTATTTACACTCTTTCTCATACATATGTGATCGAATTTCTTTGTGTCTTTATGAAAGAGAGATGAGGCACACATATATGTAAGTGATGTTGTCGTGCTCTTGTTATGTAATGTAGATGGTTGGTGAGAATGACTCTTGGGAGAGTGGCAATCACGATCTAGATCATATGCAAGTTTGTCGACACCCTCGAGAGCTACGTAAACATTTTGCAAACATACATGCCCAAGATTTGTTCCACCGCCTTCAGGGGGTATTCCTTGGCCAGAAAGCCAATATGCCTCATTTAGAGAAAGGAGGTGTAAATGGAACATCTTAACTGTTTATATCGATGAGCATATTGGATGGGATGAAAATGTTCATTTATTGCTTGTAAAAGATAACTTAGGATTCAAGATTATCTTACCATAGTTTAGAGAACATCCCTATGGTTACCCTAAATCAAAGAATGGATGTACTAGGTCACATCATTTCAAGAAGGAAAATAATTTTATATAAACTTCCACCATCATGGCACTAGCCCCAGTAGTGTACTAGCCTTTTGTAGTTTTCTTGTAATTCCTTGGAATATTTTTCTTATTGATGCAATGTAACTCAATGCCCTATAGTATATCTATTTCTAAAACAGTATAGTCATTTATTATGCTCATTCCAATGTAACTCACATTCTTGCAATGTAACTCACATTCTTGCAATGTAACCATTATCGTGAGGTACATAAAATTTATTTTTTCTTACAGTCCGGTTTCAAGGTGGACTTATTGGATTATGGTCACATGTAGATTCCGCATGGTTTCTTCCTACATAGATTCACACATGTGGCTTTACACATGTTCCTACATAGATTATGTTGATGCCTTAGTAAAGCATGCATAGATATACATGTGTATATCTTCTTGGGTTTATAGTTTTAGGATTTATGAGCTAAGTAATTAGGCAATGCCTGAGACATTGGGCTAAGCTTAAGATCTAGACGGTGCCTCATGGCTCATGTTTATTTATCTATGATCAAATTTATGAGAGAGAGAGAGAGTACTTATTTGTGGTTTCATGTAGATACTTACCATCATGAATTAAGCTAGTGGTTCAGACTTATGGAGGTGTGAGAGTAACTACAAATGTAGACACTCACGTCAAGGGTGGTTAATGGGGGTTTCAAGGAGAACTTATTTCAATCATCAACATCAAGACTCCTTAGGGAGCCTCCACCTCTTTATGAGTAAAGGTAAAGAATGGGTGTAGATGGTCTACTTAAAGATCTTGCAGATGGTCCACAACGTATTAGGCTTAATTATGCAACATCAAGAGTTTGAGGAGAAATCGCATCAAATGGTGTAGTCTACAACTAGGGAAGATGCATGTGGAAGAAATTCCCAAAATGAAGAGAAATATGTTACGTGCACTTGTAACCTCTATTGGCAAGGAGGACCTCGTGTTCATCTTTGCAGTTTTTATAGGCATCAAAATCTCATGAATAACTTTGAGTCTTTGCAACAAGCAAATTTTGGATTATCTAATCCACAAGATTCAACTAGAGTTCCAAATATGGAATCCACTGCAAAGTATACTTTTGAACATGATTTTATGGCTAGTGAAATGTATGCAGAGTCCGCATCACTATTAAACGAAGATATAATTGGCATGTAACCAATGATCTTCCGACTAATGATGAAGATGATGCTTCAAAGAGAATAGATAGTGACAAGGAAACTAATGGTCTTTTCTTGGTGCAATCCGAATTAATAGAGAGAATAATGGAAAATCATATTGCATAAAGTAAGGAAAGTAATGATCCCTTTTCTTGGTGCTCTTTTCCCTTGCATAAAGTATTTTCATTTATTTATGCGTGTTGTTTTCTTGTAGAAATACAAAATTCATATTGCAGAAAACGGAGTATTAGAATTAGGAGACAAAGAAAATTCAACCATGCCTCCTTGTAGTTTAGTTGATGCTACATCAAATGTAAGTTTGATTCATTCAAATCAAGTTAGTTATATTAAGAAAAAATTATTTTGTTTAGTTCTAATTATACTTGAGTAAGATTTTTACGAAAAGGTTTTATGTTCCTCTTTTGGAACAGAAAGCAATTGAAAGAGCTTTAGGAAATGCAAGGTTTGTAATAAACACCCTCAAATTAACTTCCTAAGCACATGTATTATGATTATATATATAACTTATGTTTAAATTTAAGTTTCTTTTCCTTATTTGTTTTAGATAACCTCCAAGGTAGAAGAACTCATGAATGTGAGAAAGGAAGCGACTAAATGTGCTAAGAAGAAAAAACTTAAGGTACCAATAATTTCACAAATGATAATGATATTTTTTGTTTATTAAGATTAACTCTTGTTTCTAAAGTATTACTTTGCTTCTTTTAGATATATTATTTTATGCATTATAAGTGTCCTCTACCATTGAATGTATGAATTCTTCTCATTATCAGAGCTTGGAAATGAAGGTGAATATCTAAGCTCTAATCTCATTTACCTAATTATGAGTAAATTTTTGTTTGCTTTTCTTTTGCTAACTAAACACGGCTCATAAAGTAAAAGTAGTAGACTTCGTTTGTGTAATTTTTCTTATTACATTTGTTTAGGGTCGAAAGCTTTCTCAAGACGATCAAGAGACCATTTTGATGAAATGGTTATCTACAAAATCGATAGAAGAAACCTTTTGAACGTTGAAGACAACTTACCTTGCTATGAGAAGTATTAAGGGATTTTATGTTAGAAAAGCTAGTGAGTTAAATACTACAGTAATGCGTGAGGATTTGGTAGCTTGGTTTTTAAGTCAAGGTGTAGCTACCATTAACTTTAGCAAAGTGGGTAGTCTATCAATAAGTGATGTTTGTGTGGCAACTATTGATAATGATGTACAGAGTGGTATGATGTGTCTCATATTTGGTATGAGAGACGTTTGCAAACATATTTCTTTTTTTAAGTGACCTGAGCTCTTTTATTTTGGTTGTTTGGACTTCATGGTTTAATTTATGTAGAGGTTGGATTTCATTGTATTTGTATTCCCTTATTCGAGATAATGACACCTCTTCTTTTATTATGATGCTTGAGAGGATTCATTAAATGGTATTGTGGTTATGGAATTCTAGTCATAATATGAGTTATAGTTTGGTGCTCACTCTTTTGTTGTCATAAAGTCAAATTATACGAGGTTAATAAACAACAAAAACTTGTAATTTTATAACCAAATTTGCACACTATTTTATAATATTGTGTCATGGAAATTTACTAGATTAGCCTTGTTGCGTATAGGGAGGGGTTTTGCCTTGTTTTTCAAAAAAGGGGGGCATATGAATTATAGAGAAGGAGAATCCGAGGTTACAAATGCCACGTGGTGGCTACTGGTTCAGCAATACCATTTGGCACACTTAGTGCATGTGCTTGCATGCATGACGCGTGCGAGGGGAGAAACGGATTTGCCGACCCACGCGGGGTACCGTTGCATGGCGGCTGCCTTGGTGGTGAAGAGATCGTGGAGGCCGGCTCCTTCTCTCTTCCTGGCATGGAAGGGGGCTTCATCCCCACCTTAGTCTCTGGTTCGACTCTTCTCCTCTCTGGGGGGATGAAGGTGCTGGTTCCCTCGCTAGCTCTCTGATCGGCAGAGCTTCTGTGCTCCTGCTTTCTTTTCTTTCTCGCTGGAGAAAAGCCTGGCTTGTGTAGGCATCAGGCAAGGGTTGCCTCTTTGATAACTGCCTTCGCCGCCACTCTGGAGGAAATCTGCAGGAGCTCCTTCCCGTCAGTCGTTTGCAGAGGATATCAGAAGAGGAGCTCGACCAGGCTGTGCGATTCAGAGAGGGTGAACTCCTCCCTTGGCAGGAGATTTTCTTCCTCCGAATTTGGTAAAATCTTAAGGTGTACTCTTTTGTGTTTCTTCCAGGAGGGCTAGCTTCAGGTCTGTTTGCTTTCAGTTTGATCTGTATTGGCGTCATGCATCAGCTTGTAGCCTTGATGTTACCTTTTGTCTCACTCATCATCTGAGTTTATGACCTTGTGCAGGGTGAAGTTCCATGTAGATGGTGCCGGTACCATCTACTCCCCGCTGTGGTGACGATTGTTTTGAAGCTACGCTTCTCTGTTCTGTTGTACTCCACCATGCTTGCAGAGGGCAAAGGGGGCATAGCGGGGATCTGCCCTTCCTGATGTGGCGGGACTTGCTGTCGATGTATGGGCTGTTATTGACATTTTGTTCTTGCAGGTCGCTTTCAGGAACTTGTCTTTCTTTGTTTCTGTAGACTTGTAGACGACTGGTTATCATATATACTGTGCATGCGTCCAGAACCATTCGTCCATTAATTCCGATTGCGGGTTTGCAGAGAATCTGCTGGTGTCTGCTATCTGAATGTAGAACAGCTTTATT
The DNA here is from genome assembly GCF_041138505.1 of Cibotium barometz. Taxonomy (NCBI): domain Eukaryota; kingdom Viridiplantae; phylum Streptophyta; class Polypodiopsida; order Cyatheales; family Cibotiaceae; genus Cibotium; species Cibotium barometz. Next base: position 30,699,051 of record NC_141062.1, read on the forward strand.
GCCTGCAGATTATGTCTATCAGAGTTCTGTCTTTGGTCATGACTAAACTGATCTTGCCTCTGATTGTTTCCAGTTTATGTTTGATGAAGTCTGAGGCTTTCTTGTTATATTTACTTTCTAGCTTTTGCTCTAAGCTGCTTAGGTAGGGTAGTCTTTGGGACCAGTATCTGCTGCATGTTGTACTTAAACTGACAGACAGCGAGGGACCTTTGATATCTGGATTGTTAAAAGTTGCTGCTATTCTAAGCATCCATGCATGCCACAGAAATTCGGTTCTAATGACATTCCATAGCATGTCTGAGCATCCTATTGTTTCACCCAGTAATAACTGTTTCCAGGAAAGATCTGTGCCCCATTTAGATGCTGCGTTTTGTAGTTCTTTGAGAGATTGAGAAATATTAGGACACTGTAAGAAAATATGTAGATCGTCTTCTGGGAGACCACATCTGGCACATTGATTAGAGGCCACATTGAATTTGGCTGCCTTGCTTTGGGTCCATAGTGCTCTGTAAGCGATGAGCCATGCTAGGCATGACTTCTTGGGGTCAGAGTGGGGGTTCCAGAGGTTCCTGAGGCTGTTGTACCATTTTTTGCGGTCCCACTGCAAGTGCCATCTACGGTTGAGGGGTAGGTGGATGGGTGGGGCTTTTGAAAATTTAGGGATGGGGAGGAGAGGTTTACTACCTGACCATTGGTAAGCACAGATGTTGAAGGTTGACGGGAAGTTTAACTTCCAGGTCTCCTGCAGGTCCCACTTCGAGGTTCTACTTTGTACAAGGTCCAGCTCCGGGGTCCTGCAGTCGTATCTTGCTACCAAGTCAGCTCTTGAGAGCCAGGTTCCTAGCTGTTGATCTCTGAGATCTGCCCATGTTACTATGCCTCTCTTGTGGAGATTAAGCGCTAATTGGGCTTCCTCAGGTTGAAGGGGGGGGATAGGGAGACTGGACCACCAGCAGGAATCCCCAGCCAGCTCACCATTAGAAAGGCGAAGGTTTGGGGCTGGGTTTAGGAATATTTTGACATTGTTCCAAGCTTTCCATAATGAGGACACAAGTTGACTGCCCTTGGGGGAGATGGAGAACTTAGAAATGATTATGGTTGAAAGGGGTAGGCTGTTCCATTTATTGAATCCCGTGATAACAAATCTGGGGGTATCCTTGAGGAGAAGCTGGGCCCATACTTCAGAGGGGTTAGCACATGCTCTTATGATCCATTTAGCTGCCATTCTATTGGCAGTGATCCTGATATCCTGTATACCTAGTCCTCCCTTATCTTTAGGGGTAGTGCATATGTCCCACTTGACTTTGGGTATACTCTTGTTCCAGGGATCACCGCCCCAGAGAAAGTTTCTACACAGCTTGGTAAAGTTATTTAGGTCAGAGTCTGGTGGCCGCCAACAGCTGATAAAAAAGATGGTGTAGGGCAGAATGAAGTGTTGGAGAATCATGATCCTCCCTGCCAAGGTGAGCTGTCTTCTTTTCCATCTCAGCAGCTTATTGTCTATCTTTTCCATGACCCACTGCCATCTTTGTTTTAGAGTGACCTTAAAGCCCATGGGTATTCCTAGCAGCCTGAAGATCTCCCCGTCATGGAGTAGGTTGCATCCTGCTTCCATAAGCCAATTAGGTGGAGGATCTATGAGCGATTTGATGCCTGTTTTACAATGGTTGATCGAAGAGCCTGAGGCCATGCAATAGACTTGTAAGCATTCCCAGAGAGCCTTTATACTTTCTTCCTCATTGGCTATCAGGCAATTGGTATCATCGGCAAACATCTGTGTACACATCTGATCTCCATTAGGGAGCTTTATTCCAGCTATCTCTCCTTTTTTCATTTTGTCCTTGATGAGCCAGTTAAGGCCATCTGAGGCTATGGCATATAAGAGGGGGGCTAAAGGGCAGCCTTGTCTGATGCTCTTTTGGAGAGGGAAGGGGGCAGAGAGCTCTCCATTGTAGATAATCTTGGCTTTGGCATTCCCGAAGAGGGTTTTGACCATGTGGGTGAACTGAGGTCCCAAACCCATATCCCTTAAAGATTGGAGGATGAAATCCCAGTGTATTCTGTCATAAGCTTTTTCAAAGTCTATCTTCATGAAGAGAAAATCCTGATTAGATTTTTCAGCATGTTCAAAGCCTTCCCAGAGTGCTATGATGGCGTCTAGAATATATCTACCCTTGATGAAACCTTTCTGCTCTTTATTTATCCAGCTATCCATGTGCTCGGACAGCCGGTTGGCAAGGGCTTTGGCGATGATCTTGTAGACACTGTTAAGCATTGTAAGAGGTCTCCAGTTTCCAACTTCCTCCTTGGGGCCTTTTTTGTGAATGAGCTTGATAAGACCTTGATTAGCTTGGGTGGGCAGTGCTCCATATTTGATCGCTTCTTGCCACACCTGGAGGATTGGGTCCACTACAACCTCGCTGAAGGTTTGGTAGAATTCAGCAGCCAAACCGTCTTCCCCTGGGCTTTTGTTAGGCTTGAGAGATGCTATTACCTTTTTAATTTCCTCGTGAGAGATGTCTCTCTCTAGCACTTTTGCTAGATAAGGGGGAACAGTGGCTTCCCTTACCTCTTTAATGATCTGCATGGCTTTTAGCTTGCTTTGAGAGGGGGGTCCAGATTCGAGGAAGATGTCCCTGTAGTATTCAGTTAGGAGCTGCTTGTTCTCATCATGATTGTTGGCCTTGACACCATTCTTGAAGCAGAGGAGGGGAAGATGTTCTTGTCTTTGTTTTACTTTAAGCATCTTGAACATTTCTTTGCTCGGTCTATCAGCTTTACCTGCCCACCAGACTCTGGTGAAGAGTTTTGCTTGCTGAAGGGCTATTTCCTCCTCCCTTTTGATTTGAGCTCTGATTTGGTTTAGATTTTCAGGGTTGGAAGAAGACTCCTGTATCCGAAGCTGAGATTGCAGTTTCTTGAGCCTACTGGACCGGTGGGCTGAAACTTCCTTCCTCACTTGCTTGAGGAGGTTTTGAGTGGACTTGATGGCGAGGTTCCAGGCTTTAGCAGGGGGAAGGCTTAGAGAGAAGAAATGTTTCCAGATTTGGGCTATCTCTTCCTTGACCAGGGGTAATTTAAAAAGGGTGGGATCAGTGTGGAACCATCCAGCTTTGTGCCTAGTGTCCTGATTATCCATAGTGATGATAATGGGATAATGATCAGAAATGCAGGTCGTATAGTCAACCTGACACTCACATCTGTTGTGATTTGCTACAATTTCATTGCTAGCATAAGCTCTGTCCAGCCTGGCTTTCCTTTTGAGCTCCCCTGTTGAGTAGTTCTGCCATGAGAAAATACCTTCCTGGCCTAGGTCTTGCAGCTTGAGTTTACGTTTGACTTTCTCCCAAGCAAGCTTCTCTCTTCCAAAGAGGACTTGTCCCTTGGCTTGGAACCTGTCTTGAAGGGATTCAACCATGTTGAAGTCTCCCAGAATGAGGGTGGGGGCCTGCAGGCTGAGAAGGGAGTTCCACGTTTCAGTCCTTTGTTTCTGGGGTCCGTGGGCATAGATTCCCACGAGAGTAAAGTTGTTGAGATACATTGCAATCCATTGGTTGTTGTGACCTATGTGGAAGCCCTTCAGCTCGGAGCTAAGGTCGAGGTGAATACCCACAGCCAAGCCTCCACTTCCGTGGGTATGCAGGGTGTGAATCCAGAAGTGATCGGGAGAGACAGAGTTGAGCCTTCTGGAAAGCTCTTCTCCTGTAGTCTTGATCTCAACTAGAACGATGATGTCCAAGAGGCCTTTGGAATTCAGCCACTGTCTGACCAGTTGCACTTTGTTCAAGTCAGTTAATCCTTTTACATTGAAGCTGGTTATTTTCATTATCTTTTGTTGGGGGGTTTGCTAGTTCCTCCCTTGGTGACTGATTGGGGGGTGGCTCCAAGTTGAGCTCTCCCTCTCTTAAGCTCTTTACTGATCTCCATGTCATTCAGAACCTCAGGCTGTGTACCAGTTCTGATCCCCTTTGTTGGGCTGGATACGTTACCCATTTCTGCATCATCAAGGTTGTCCACCTCCTTCTCTAGTCTTAGCTTGTTAAGTGGAGTACTTTCCACGCAGTTCTGTTCCTCTTCAGAAGCCTCTGGTTCAGGAATGGCAGCCAGGACTGAATACCTGTTAGGCTTAATTATCGGCACAGCGGATTTGGGTTTGACTGCAGGCTTTCGTCTGCTGCCTACTGGCATATCAGGCTCTTTGGGTAAGGACGGCGGGTTGGAAGAGGAGGGGGGGGATTGGTTCAAGGGCTGAGGGGGGGGAGCTTTGCTAGCTAGGTGCGGAAGAAGGATTTGAGGATTCTTTATGGGACAGTTCCTAATGAGGTGACCCTGTTTTCCACAGTGAAAACAGGAATTAGGAAGATGCTTGTAGAGGATTGGTTGGGAAATGGAAAACTCCCCGCACCCAATGGAAATCTCTTCCGGAAGGGGGAGAGACAGGTCTAGCTCAACGAGGACTTGGGGGTGCCAAGCGGGATTGTAATCAGTGAAGGCTTTGGCTCCTAGAACTTGGCCCAAAGGAGCTAGGATGACTTTGGTCCAAGGAGTAAGGTGAATGGGGAGGTTGGGGAGCTCTACCCACACAGGATAAACTGAAGATTTTGGGCCATCCGGGTTGAAGTCTTTAGTCCACCTCATAAAGCAAAATGGGAGGTGTCTAAACATCCATTGTCCCGAGCTTATGACTTTCATAGCCATGCTAGCCTCTTTGAACATGAAGATGTAGTATCCTTTGGCCAGAGCTTGCGTGAGCGTTACCTCAACTCCTATGGAGGACCAGCTGTCTCGGATCCAGGCTTTCATTGCTTCCTTCGACGGGCGCGGGCCAAAAAGAAGGCCGACCAGGCATCTTTCAGAGTACTCTTCAACTTTGTTCCTGACTTGTTCAATCGGAAGATTTACATGGACTGATACGGGCTGAGGGTTACCTCTTTCAGTTGTGTTGCTAGGTTCTTTCTGTTGGACTCCATTATTGTTCTGGCTGACTTCCTTTGGGGGAATGTGGACTTCTTTAGGTTGATCCTTGCTTTTTGAAGATAGCAGCTGCTCTTTAGCTTCTTTGAGTTCTTGCATCAGGCGGGAGTTTTCTTCCATTACTGCTTCTATTACTGATTCGTTTCCCCAGGGCTTGTCTGGGAGTTGATTCCACTGGTTTGTTCTAGTAGCCTGTAGAGATGAAGAGGGAGAAGCATCTGAAGAGTGACTGCTGAGCATCTGAATGGATTTTGCAGGTGATGGGAGCTGGGGACGAACAAGGGAGGGGCTCCTCCTCTCAGTGCCCATGCACTTGGGAGGGCATCCGCCCGCAGAGAAAGACAGACGGCGATGCAGCTTGGCGGGAGGCAGCGTTCAAAGCTTGGCGGGAGGCAGCGGGTTCTCGAGTAGTCAGAATTTATCAAACTTTTCGGGGGTTTTGCCTTGTTGCGTACCTATTATTTTAGGTATTAAATGTTGCCCAGCAGGTTTCAATACTTATATGCATGTTTAATTAGATTTAATTTTCGAATGCACTTTGAAGTAAGCGTCTCTTTTTCTTTTCTATTTGTAACGCCCGCCGACAGCTTGTTCTATTTGTAACGCTTGCTGGTGATAGGCGTCTCTTGCTTTTTGTATTTGTAACGCCTGTTGATAGGCGTCTCTTGCTTGTTGTATTTGTAACACGTGCTGCTCTCACACTGCTCGCCTGTGCCTGACGTACATGATGGCTATGGCGAGCTTAGAAAGATTAGCGTATGTTCTCTCACGTAGGGTAGTTAGTTTCTTTTGTGTGTCTGAGACGAGAGCCTACCACCTGCACATGTTAGTTTTATTAAGAAAATCTTGATTTTTAAAAAAAAAACTGTGTCCGGGCAGATAGTAGTGTCACTAGGAAAATCTCCAAAAAAAAAAATAATTTATTGTGTCCTTGCAGACCCTCGGGACTATTTGACACCCCTTTGTCAAAGGGGATCAATGGCGGACATTGTCGCTCAAAAATCGAGGATCGGGTGGGCCGTCGGATTTTTTGTTTTGTATGTCTCTCTCGCGCAGCCTGCAGGGCGTGAATTAAAAATCGATGTAGTCATTTCCATCCACCACAAGCTCTTTGATTTCAAGCCAATTAGTGATGCTATATAGTCCAATAATTTCAAAGCCTCTGCGAAGCTGTATAATATAATAATATTAAGGTTTGGCCCAATGTCTCACCTGATTGGGTTGTTGTGCCCACAACTCTCAAAAGCTTTCTCTACCTGGAACACTTGCCTTTTTTGGCCACACTCAAAGTCAGACCCACACAAAACACACCACAGTTTAATCTGATGGACATTAATATGTTTTTGTGCACTTGTGTCATTTGATGTGGGTGTCCATGTAGGAGTCCTTCAGTTTGACGTTTATGTTTTTTTCGTGCTTTTTTTTAATGCAGTTGTGTTGTCTCACATAGATTTGAAGTTTCTTTGTTTCTTTTGGGAAATTAAGGATTAAAGCAATGACATCCTTTTTCTTATCACTGCCTTGCTATTTAAGCTTCTGACTTTGTATTACTATTTATAGAGTCTACAATTTTGACCTTAAGAATAGCTTAGTTGGGGTCAATTATAAGTCAGATTACGTTGAAGTATGTGTTGCTAAGTGTGTTTCTTTATGTCTGTTGATTGATAAGTCTATTGCAGTTGTAATAGTGTTCACAGCATGTTAACAACAGAGTGTGGTGTAATAACATAGCAAAGTGAAATTGAGGCTATTTTTTAGGGTGGGTTAGTTTTAGATTTAAACTTGTGGTTCTTGGGAATCTTTTAGGTTAAGGAAGTGTAGCTTGCTACTGTAGCTTTGGTTAATGCTATTGTTGCATAATGTCAAGTGGAAATGATGCAGAGAGCATGGATTTTGATTAAGGTAATTAGCATTCTTGTTTTTTTATGTTAGAAACACCTTTACTCTTTAACATTGAGCTCAACAAAGTTTGTTAATAACGATTGTGCCACCTCAACCCTAAGTCCAGGATCGGCACAAACGACTCCCTCGTTAGTTAACCTTGTCTTCATCAACGGGTAGGCTGTGCAATCGCACTCGGGTTCAAAGCTCTATTGCCAAGGCTCTTTTTGCGCTGCAAAAAAAGAAGCCACAACCTGGTTGCTTCTTGTATCTCACACTTCAACTTTGTTTTAAGAAAATTAAAATCAGTTATTCTTGCATTTTAGATTCATGCACTCTTAAGTGTCAGTTATTTTTGCATTTTAGATTCATGCAGTCTTAAGTGTCAGCATTAAGTTAGGTCTCAAGTTTATTCCTAACTTTACGTTGATTTAGAGGCAAAACAACATTTTGTCTTATGTTTCTAACTTGATTTTGTAGTGAATCAGCCTCAGCTTTTCCCTTTGGTAGCTACCAATTGTGATGCACCTCCATCATCTGCTTTGCAAATTATAGAAGTTGGTGCATCCTCATCTTCACTCATGGCTATAACTTAGCGCTATAGTCCAAGTAATTTTACTATTTCTCCATCACAAGTGTCTCATATTTTAAAAGTTGGCAAATCTTCATCTCCACGTAAGGCTATACCTAGATCCTCTGGTCCTTCTTTGCCTACTAGTGTACCTCTACCTGAGGCAAATCCTAATCTTTCTCTGGTGCCATTTTCTCAAGAAAAACCCTCTACGCTTCTTATCTCTCATATCTTATAAAGTAGTGCTCACTTTGTTTTCGAGTGCAAGGTTCTAAACCGCTATGGCACTTATAAACAAAAAGTTCAAGAAGCTAAATATACTCGTTGTTTTAAGCTTGATCTTGTAGACAAAGCTAGTGTAGACACTATTACACTCACAATACCTAATGCATACATCTCGCACTACATAGACAAGCTTTGGGTAAATGACAACCTCAGAATTAAAGGTGCATGCATTAATCACAAAAACAAGGCTGATGGTGGGACGTCCTTGTTTTAAGTGTACTTAGATTCTAACACCCTAATCATCAAAGCCAACCCTTTCACTGCCTAGTTAACTTTCTATGCTGAGACTAAGATTAGGCCTTTCTAGTGGTACTAGACACTATCATAGTATACCTATATTTGTTGTTGTTCCAACGCATGCATAGGAAGGTATTGGTATGTGTAGGTAGCTCCGAGTATGCGTTGGAAGCTACCGGTATGCGTAGGTTGCTACCAGCATGCGTTGGAATCTACAAGCATGTGTAGGTTGCTACTGGCACATGTAGGTAGCGACCAACATGCGTTGGAAGATACAGGCATGCATAGGTAGCTACTGGCATAATGCATAAAGATAGTGGCATGCATAGAAAGCTATCGGCATGCGTTGCTTGCTACTATCGACATGCGTAGGAAGCTACGATGTGTGTAGGCTGCTATCGGCATGCGTAGGAAGCTATCGGCATGCATAGGAAGCTAACAGACCCTAATCTCAAAACCTTAAACTTACAAACCCTAAACATGTAAAAGCATAAGAGAAGAAACATACAAGAAAGAGATCTGTTACCTTGTGAGGCTTGTATGTGTTGAAAACCTACAAAATCAAACCAAAATAAGGAAAAATAAATGTATAAATAACAAACCCTAATCTTAAAAGTCCTAAAACTAAAAAACTCTATAAACATGTAAAAGCATGAAAGATGAAACATACAAGAAAGAGATCTCTTGTGAGACTTGTATGTATTGAAAACCTACAAAATTAAACCAAGTCAAGAGAAAAAAAGTATTAAGAAAAATCAAGATCTCTTACCATATAAAGATTTAATGGAGATCTCTTAATTAGGAAAAAAGAAGAAGGGAAAACGAAGAAAAGAAAAACTTAAAAGAGAGGAAAAAGAAAGGAAATACTCAAAAGATAGCTTCCATGGAAAGCTTGTTTGCATAGAAGATAAATGAAAATAGTAGACATACCTTGCTTAAGCTTAAGGAGGATAGGGTAAGAGAGGTAGAAGTGTTAGACAAGGCAAAAACCTGTAAAAAAACTCAAAGTACAAGTTTATTGTATTCAAAAAATAAAACTACGCGGTGGTGTGGAGTGGAAAAAAGAACAGAAAACAGGCCTCTATAGCTTCCCACTCCCCCAATCCTTGGAATCACTAGCAACCTGGGGCACCACCAGCACACTGGCTGGAACACTTCTCACTCAATTCACCACACCACCCACACCAGAAAAATAACACAAAACAGGGGCACCATAGACAAGTAAACACCCAGCAAACACATACACTTCCACTGTGTGCGTGACGAGGTAATCGAAGGCTAGCACAAAGTGCGCTGTGAGAGTGTAAACCTATGGACTACACCACCAAACACGTCAATCACGCCTTCTCCGGAAAATCAACATACACAAGATACCAACACACAACCATAGCCAGATACATCACCAGAATCTTTCATCTTTGAATTCCCAACCAACACTTCATACGACTTCTTCCGACACAAAAGCTTTTACTCACACAACCTCACATACACGACACCTTCACATCAACACAAGATGCATACTCACCAGGCTTTCCCTGCTCGCTACTACAAGCTGTACCCCAACAAGAAAAAAAACTCTCTGGCATCACCAGACACCAGCCGCCGCAGAGAACTAGCGGCAAAACAACCAAAAAGAACCCATCTTTATCATTGTTAGTGCCTCCCTTTGCATGGAGAGCAATACCTTTGTTGCTCACCGTCTCAACATAACCAGGGTCACCCTGAACGACCACTACTGCAGCGATTACTCACATAGCTATGATGGCCACGACCATCACCCCTACAAAGCCGCCCAATCACTGTTTTACCTGCACTTCAACAAGGTAGGCATCTGTTGCGTTACCAGCAGCTATGTCAAAAACAACAAACTCTGGCATCGACAGCAGTACTCTCTCCATCCTTGCTACTAGCAGCTGCTTGCGACAAAGCAAACTAATGCAACCTTCTACCAAAAAAACTCTCTGGTCTCCCTTGCGCTTGGCGAAGCTGCAGTCTGAGTAGCAGGCGGCCCCAACACAACACATCTTCTTGCCGGTCGCTATATCTCTCTGTCGCCTTCCACTGAGAACTGGTAGCTCTCCAAGGGAGTATAGCTGCCAGCCACCACCGGCTACAAAGCAAAACTAGAGCCACACACTTCTACCCAAAACTCCCTTTTTTCAGAGGCGGCAACCTCCACCTCTTCCTCTTCAGACGACGTGCTACCAGCCGCCACCACCCCGCTTCTCTTCTCTTCATGGCGATCCTACTGGGGACTCCTACTCGGAACTAGCCACTCTGCAAAACAAAAGAACCCGCTCTTTCATCGCCAGCCCTCGCCTTTTTTTCGTTGGAAACTTCAAGAATTCTTTCGTGGAATCGGGCAATGCTAGAAAAATACACTCAAAAAACTCCTCACAGTGGCAAAAGAAGCGGGATATTTTTACAGTATAGCAACATTTTTTCGCTGCTATAGACACTCCTACGCAACGTTATTTTGTTGCTAAAAGCGCTGCTTGGCAGCAAAAAAGCGTTGCAGAGCATCTTGAAAACCCTCGATATTTCCTTCCTAAAACGCTGCAAAAATGTGGTTGTGCTCCCAATGTGTTCTAGTGACCTCCCTCTTCTTTATTTAACTTTCACAACACATTTGGGTACATAATTTCTTTTTAATGACCGGCATGTCTAATTTTGTCCTAAACACAAAGCTTGAGAAGAATTATCCCTATAGGGCATATCCTTTCATTAGTGCATTCTAGGAGACTATCTCTACAGTGAGTCCCTTGTTTTGTATCTATTGGAAGAGTCCATGGCTTCATCAACCTACCCTTTTTAGGCATACCTTGCAATCAGCGTTTACTAAGAGTGTACGTTCCAAAAAGGAAGCTTGCTAAATGAACTTTGTCCTGCTATTCTAAGCCTACCATAGTTGACGCTATTGTGCATATCTGAAAAAATTTCAAAAGAAACCAGAGAATATATTATCATCATTCAAATATTAATCTCTGACACCTGATAGGATTCACCAGAGTTATGTATCCTGGCATCTTTTAAAGGTTGATAACATGAATATTATGGACGAAGTCATAGTATGGGTTTCCATCAAGTCCTTAACCCATAATCATATACAAAGTTAAAAACATACAATAATATGAAAGCCATCATGGGATTCCATAAATTAGTTGTAGCAAGTCACTATGAGTTACTTGAGAGGAAGAAGAACTCCCTACTAATGCAAGCACAGTAGACATGACAAAAGAACACTAATAAACGGGCTAAGTCAGTGTGAAAGAACTCACCATTCGTCACATTTTATAGGTGGAGTCAAGCTGATGCAGTCAGTTATCACCATGAAAGCTCTTAATTGAGGTCATTCCAATCCTCAGTGTAGTAATCACAACCAACCATAGCCGGTTAATGCTCAGAATGAATGTCGTGTCAAAAATTGCATGCAGGGTGTTAAAAATATGATTTAGGTAGTTGTATGTATGTGAATAATACCATACTTTTAGGTGTTTTTATGAAACCATACCCTACCCGTTCACACCATTAATAAAAGATTTACCCTAGATGAGGAATTTGTGTGTGTGTGTGTGTGTGTGTGTCAGAGAGAGAGAGAGAGAGAGAGAGAGAGAGAGAGAGAAAGAGAGAGAATATTCCTTTTTTTCCCTATCTATACCACACTTCTACCTTAATGAAACTATCACTACTACATACAAAGAATACCAATTAATGTGATTTCCTTAGACAATGCTACCTTAGGAGAATCCATCTAGCTAGTATATTATGGCTACAACAAAGTAAAGGATTTCACCTTAGATAAACTTCTCCCTTGAATGGGCCTCACTATGGTGAACATCACTACCTTGAGTAAACTATTCCAAGAAAAGGTGAGAGAGATTTGATGGAAGTTTCTTGCACTTTGTGTTTTTCCTCTTGTCACTTTGCTATAAAAGCTATGATGTGGTCACTATGCTAGACACCATTTCAATCAATTTATCATATTTTCAAACAGTTTATCATATTTTCTTGGTATAGATAGATCTCGGAGGGTTCACTATATGTAAACTCTCTATATCACGTGCGTTCATCAAGGCCTAATTTACAAATCTCTTGTCTATAAATTTTTCATGAATAAAATACACACTTTTTCTACTCAATCTGTAAATACCCCTTTTAAATGATACCCTTCTCTATGTAAAAAATGTGTGAAAAAGGGATTTAAAAATCTCTTTCTATTAAACCCACGTGCTACGCTTACATATTTGTGAGTGACCCCCCAAAGAGATAGATAGATGGCTATATAGGTAGATTAGATAGATTAGAGAGATAGATGGATGGCTATATAGGTTTACATAAATAAATGATAGATAGCTAGAAAGATGGATGGATGGTTATTTAAGTATAATTAGAGTTAGGTGGGTTTGAGCCAGGTGGTAGAGAGAGAGAGAGGTGTCGTCAATTAGCATTAACGCGAACAACTGGATGCGGGAAAGTAGAGGCAAGGAAAATCTAATGAGTAGCTGCATGTGGCACAAACAGCAGAGCACTAAGCTCTTCTTGCTATTGTGTGCAGTGCCTAAGAGAGAGAGAGAGGCACTAGGTAGCTATAGAGAGAGAGAGGCGCCAAAGCAGGCGCTAGGTAGCTAGAGAGAGAGAGAGAGAGAGAGGGAGGGAGGGAGAAATGACCTACCTACCTCCATGACGGCATCCATGTGCCTCCAGAGTCCACTACAACATCCATCTGCACACCCAGGCCAGCCGTATGTACTCTAAAACACCTAGAGCAGCTTGACGTCCGACGTACTCCAACTTCCAACGATGCATATATTGCATGCGCTACTTCAATTGCAAGCTCACCTTGCCACGTAATAATTGCACGGCCTCTTCATGTGCCAGGTAGGTGCACTCTCATTTTTTTTCTCCGCATCACTTATTTTCAGGGTAGCCTATCAACCTACCTTGTTTAGCTTTTTTTAAGCTTTAGTATGTAAGGTACAGGCTATGGTTATAATGTCGCTTCATGATTGTAGTCACATACACATATATGTGTATAAAACATATACTTAGAGAGAGAGAGAGAGCATTTTTGGAAAAGACCTAAATGTTGCTTAAATGACAAAGAAAAAGAGTTGAAAAATAGAGCAAATCTAGTTTGCAAGCATTAATACACTAATTAGGTCTCAAATGCAACAGTGGTCACTTATGCAATAACCCTCCTTGGGTCCTTCCCCTTGCTTGTAGAGCACACGCATGCACACACACACCAAAAGACCTAAGAGTGAATTCGAATAAGATTTTGACATTGTCACATATTCATTCAAGGCATGTGTCTAATGAATATGCAATATGTATCTATTTACACTCTTTCTCATACATATGTGATCGAATTTCTTTGTGTCTTTATGAAAGAGAGACGAGGCACACATATATGTAAGTGATGTCGTCGTGCTCTTGTTATGTAATGTAGATGGTTGGTGAGAATGACTCTTGGGAGAGTGGCAATCACGATCTGCAAGTTTGTCGACACCCTCGAGAGCTACGTAAACATTTTGCAAACATACATGCCCAAGATTTGTTCCACTATCTTCAAGGGGTATTTCTTGGCCGGAAAGCCAATATGCCTCATTTAGAGAAAGGAGGTGGAAATGGAACATCTTAAGTGTTTATATCCATGAGCATATTGGATGGGATGAAAATGTTCATTTATTGCTTGTAAAAGATAACTTAGGACTCATGATTATCTTACCATATTTTAGAGGACATCCCTACGGTTACCCTAAATCATAGAATGGATGTACTAGGTCACATCATTTCAAGAAGGAAAATAATTTTATTTAAACTTCCACCATCATGGCACTAGCCCCAGTAGTGTACTAGCCTTTTGTAGTTTTCTTGTAATTCCTTGGAAGATTTTTCTTATTGATGCAATGTAACTCAATGCCCTGTAGTATATCTATTTCTAGCAGTATAGTCATTTATTGTGCTCATTCCAATGTAACTCACATTCTTGCAATGTTACTCACATCTTGCAATGTAACTCACATTCTTGCAATGTAACTCACATCTTGCAATGTATCCATTGTCGTGAGGTACATGGAATTTCTTTTTTCTTACAGTCCGGTTTCAAGGTGGTCTTATTGGATTATGGTCACATGTAGATTCCACATGGTCACATGTAGATTCCGCATGGTTTGTTCCTACATAGATTCACACATGTGGCTTTACACGTGTTCCTGAAGATGATTTTATGGCTAGTGAAATGTCTGCATAGTCTGCATCACTATTAAACGAAGATATAATTGGCATGTAACCAACGATCTTCCGACTAATGATGAAGATGATGCTTCAAAAAGAAAAGATAGTGACAAGGAAACTAATGGTCTTTTCTTGGTGCAATCCGAATTAATAGAGAGAATAATGGAAAATCATATTGCATAAAGTAAGGAAACTAATGCTCTTTTCTTGGTGCTCTTTTCCCTTGCATATAGTATTTTTATTTATTTATTTGTTTTAGATAACCTCCAAGATAGAAGAACTCATGAATGTGAGAAAGGAAGCGGCTAAATGTGCTAAGAAGAAAAAACTTAAGGTACCAATAATTTCACAAATGATAATGATATTTTTTGTTCATTAAGATTAACTCTTATTTCTAAAATAATACTTTGCTTCTTTTAGATATATTATTTTATGCATTATAAGTGTCCTCTACCATTGAATGTATGGATTCTTCTCATTATCAGAGCTTGGAAATGAAGGTGAATATCTAAGCTCTAATCTCATTTAAGACAATAATTTAGATAATTTGGGAAAAATCTCACAGTTTGGGAATCAACTTTTCAATATAGTTTTGGCCATATCTTGATCATATTAACTCTGGCAAATTTGTCGGAGATTGTAGACTATTTTTAAATATCTTTCAAACGATATGTCACATGAGGGGGTTTTAACAAAATCTTGGATAGGTTCACCTTGATCCCATTTTTCAAATGGGAATGGGATTTTTCCCAAATTATCTAATATGGTGTTATTTACCTAATTATTTATGAGTAAATTTTTGTTTGCTTTTCTTTTGCTAACTAAACACGGCTCATAAAGTAAAAGTAGTAGACTTTGTTGGTGTAATTTTCTTATTACATTTGTTTAGGGTCGAAAGCTTTCTCAAGACGATCAAGAGACCATTTTGATGATAGAAGAAACCTATTGAATGTTGAAGACAACTTACCTTGCTATGAGAAGCATTAAGGGATTTTATGTTAGAAAAGCTAGTGAGTTAAATACTACAGTAATGCGTGAGGATTTGGTAGCTTGGTTTTTAAGTCAAGGTGTAGCTACCATTAACTTTAGCAAAGTGGGTAGTCTATCTATAAGTTATATTTGTGTGATACTGATGTACAGAGTGGTATGATGTGTCTCATATTTGGTATGAGAGACGTTTGCAAACATATTTCTTTTTTTAAGTGACTTGAGCTCTTTTATTTTGGTTGTTTGGACTTCATGGTTTAATTTATGTAGAGGTTAGATTTCATTATATTTGTATTCCCTTATTTAAGATAATGGCACCTCTTCTTTTATTATGATGCTTGAGAGGATCCATTAAATGGTATTGTGGTTATGGAATTCTAGTCATAATATGAGTTATAGTTTGGTGCTCACTCTTTTGTTGTCATAAAGTCAAATTATACGAGGTTGATAAACAACAAAAACTTGTAATTTTATAACCAAATTTGCACACTATTTTATAATATTTGTCATTTAAATTTACTAGATTAGCTATCAGTTTGAAAATACACATATAGTAAGTGCAATTACCATGTGGGAGAAAGATATGATCATCTAGTGATTATGTTACTATATGGAAATATTAACTTTCCATATGAGAAAATAATTGCTAGATGTCATATAGCAAAATTCTCACACTTACTAGTTTGCACTCTTACTACGAGATACATATTCACAAACTAGTAGATTTTCCAACAATTTCTAATTTTTGGTCTGCCTAGGGCAAAGGCCTTAGCATTGCGTATAGGGAGGGGTTTTGCCTTGTTTTTTTTTTCTTCGTAAAAACAGGAGAATATATTAAAAAAGGGTGAAATTACAGCGCCCCATGAGGAAGGTCCATGTGGGGATTCTGAATACAGCTAAACAAATGCTTTAGCTACAAAACCAAAAGCCCTTCGAACTGAACCATAGAGACAGATGGCAAAAAAACCAGTGTTGATCATAACTAAAAAGGTGTAATATACCCTTCTAGAAACACCTGTATACAATGCAATGAACATGAATGACAAGGTGTAATGAATCCCTACATTAGCCTCCGTGGACTAAACTCGATGACTCGCATAATGAAGCCTTCTGTGGCATTTCATCTCCAAGCCTTGGCACATGCTTTCCCTAGTTTTGGAGAAGGAAGAACTCAGCACTTTCCTCCACTTCCTCCACTTAAGAACCTGCCCCAGCGACCCGCTTCCAAATGTTCGTCACTTGGTTGAATTTGCTTGGCCAACTTGAGAATACTGTCAAGAAAAAGAAAGAAATTGTGATTAGTTTTTATTTCATAGAGGGCTTCATTCCTTTGTTTCCAGACATGCCACAACAGGAGACATCTGACAGACTGCCAAGTTAAGGGGTCCAATTGATGGCATTCCCCTAAAAGCACTTCTTTCCAGCTAAGCGGGAAGCTTCTAATCTTCCCAAAGGCAGCATTAAGCTCTCTCAAGAACTGTTTAGTGTCCGGGCAAGAGTAAAAGAGATGAGGGACAGTCTCCAGATTTGCTTTGCATCGAGTGCATATACCATTCCCGTACCCCAACTTCAGAGCCTTCTCTTGCATCCAGCTTGCTTTCTGAACCACCAGCCAAGCCACAATTGCATGTTTCCTTTCTTGGGCAAAGGCCCAGATTAATTTGAAGCGAAATGACCATTGATGTTTATTCCAGTTCAGAGACCACCTTTTGTTGAGTTTGAGATCGAAGTTGACTGCACTATGTGGGTTTGGAATCTTGGCAAGGCTCATTGAAGAACCCCATCTAAGAGCTTTAGCAAATTCTTTGTAATCACATTTACTCTCATGAGGAATGACAACCTTCAATTCATTACATCTTTGCACAATAAGCTCAACACCACCCCACTGTAAAGAGAACTTGTTACTTATTTGAACACTATTTAACATACCAGATGAGTCGCATAGGTCTGCCCATACCTTAACCCCTGCTTTGAAATAAGAGAGGCCAATCTGTAAGTGATCATTGGAAATCGGCTTAACTAGATGCCCAAACCAAATTGAATCAGCTGCATACGCATACCGGCCCCTCTTGGTATACATCTGGAAGGAAAAGAGATTCTTGAAACCCATCCATGACTCCCACATTCTGTAAACAGAGCTTGCTACCGGTCGGAGAAAGGTGGGCCTTAGAGAAAAGAGCCTCGTTGAGAGAGAACCCTTTCCAAGCCCTTTTGTTTTTTATACAAAATTTGTCCACATCCCTTTTGAGCAGGTCTGCCCATACATCCTTGGAGAAGATGGCCCTTTGAATCCATTTTGCTGCAAGTTTTTCAACCAGCATTCCGATGTTGATGATGCCCAAACCCCCTATTCTTTATTCATACAGCATACATGAAAGGCAACCTTGCTGACCTTCTTTCTGTCTAAGGAACCTCCCCATAGGAAGTTCCCTATGATTGAGTTTAGAGAGTGCAATTGGGTTTTGGAGGGTCTCCAGTAGGCAAGAAAATAGACCACAGAGGGAATAATGAAGTGGTTAAGTACAAAAGCGCGAGAAGCAACCCTCGTATTTATATGACTCCATTTCATAACCTGGTTTTTGAGCTTCAGCAACACAAAATCCCATCTCTATTTGATAGATATATTAAACCCCATGGATATGCCCAACAGCCTGAAAACTACCCCTTTCGGAATAGCCTTACAACCTGCAGCCATAATTACGGGAGGGGGCACCCCTTCACTCTGAAACTGGTTTTGGCATGATTGATTTGAGAGCCACTGGTGGCTAAACAGAAAGTATCCAAGCAAGCCATGAATTGGGCTGCAGTTTGAACTTCATTACAGAGTAAAGCATTGGTGTCATCAGCAAACATAAGGGCTCAGCTTTGTTAGGGACAGAGATTCCCTTGATATTGTTGTTGGCTAATTCCTCATTCACCAACCATCCCAGGGCATCAACAACAATGACAAACAGCAGGGGAGATAAAGGGAACCCTTGTCTTATGGACTTCTTCAGAGGAAAGGTATCAGTAAGGGGCCCGTTAACGACAACCCTTGAGGAAGCATTACCCAAGAGGGTTTGAACATATTTGATGAATTTCCTGTTGAGGCCAATGTCCTGCAAAGAGTGGAAGAGGAAGGACCAATCAATTCTGTCATAGGCTTTATCAAAATCTATTTTAAGAAAGATGTAGTTTTGCCCAGAGCTTTCAACATGTTCCATGCCCTCCCATAGACTTATGATAGCATCAAGGATATATCTTCCCTTAATAAAGCCTTTTTGCTCCTTCAGGATCCACTCATCCATATAGGGGTTGATTCTCCTTGTCAGGATATGAGCAAAGACTTTGTACAGAGAAGAGAGACATGTTATGGGCCTCCAGTTCCCCAAGTCATCCTTATCATCTTTTTTATGAGTTAGCTTTATAACCCCCACATTGGACTTATCAGCAAGGCCACCCTTCCTCATGGCTTCTTTCCATATGTTTAAGATATGAGGGGTGAGCTCATCTTTGAAGGCTAGGAAAAAATCATTTGGGATCTCATCATCCCCCGAGGACTTTCCCTTTTTGAGGTGAGTGATAGCATCTTTCACCTCCTTCTCAGAGAAGGGGGCATCTAGTTTCATAGCCAGTGTGACGGATTGACCATTTTTTTCCTAGTGAGAGCGATTTTGGCTCTAGCTGCGGTAATTTCCTGAGTGGGAGGAGAGACGGTGGAGAACAAGTTAAGAAAATGGTTCTTGATGACTTGAAGGTTTTCTTCTTCAGAAGCAGCAGCCTGACCATTAGTTTTCTTGACCAAGGGAATAAGATCTCTCGCTTTTTTCCTTTTGAGTAGAGAAAACATCTTAGGGTGGGGTGCAATTTTTCCAGCCCACGCCTCTCTATACCACAACATAGTGGACTTGGCTGTGCAAGCAACTCCTCGAGTCTAAGTTGGTTCCTTAGGTCAATTAGAGAGTGATCATTTAACCCCTTGTTAGAGTGTAAGAGACCTTGAATCTGATTTCTAATCTGGACTCTGTGATTCAGACGGATAGCCAGTGCTTTAAGCTTATAGTCCCTGCAGATAGGATGCACCTTATTGACTAGACAAGTCCAACCCTTGGAGGGGGACTCAAAATGACTGAAGGCATCTGAGATGAACCCTTTTATCTCTTGCTAGACACACAGAAGAAGGAAAAGAGATGGGTCGAGGTGGGGCCAGCCAGCCCTTCCTTTAGCCTGACCTAACGAGAGATTACAGATCGAGGGAAAGTGGTCAGAGATGTTGAGAGAAGTATCTGTAAGACACTTGACTTTAATGAACATGTCTACCAGGCAACTAGAGGCATAAAGTTTGTCGAGTCTAGCAGCCCTGTGAAAGTGGCCTTTTTGAAGATTAGACTAGGTGAACCCTTTTTTAGAGGAGAGGTCAGAAAGGGCCTTATCGACCTTTAGCAGTTCCCATTTATCCTTCTCCTGGCCACTAATAGTTCTACCCAGAAGCCGACTTCTGTCACCTTGACATTCCACCATGTTAAAGTCACCAATTAACAAAATAGGACCCACAATCTGATTAATAGATTGCCAAGTTGTTGCCCTCATGCTGGCCAAACAAGAAGCGTAAACAGAAATCACTATGAAGTTAAAAGGATTTCCCAATCTAACCGCAGTCCAACCGTGAAAATCATCAGACTATGCATCCTGAATGGAGTGTTCCCACTTCCTGTGGATGCCAACTGCGGACCCTCCTTTACCTATAGAATGATTAGTAGAAAACCAAATAGCATTTTTGGAGATTCT
This sequence comes from Cibotium barometz, assembly GCF_041138505.1. NCBI lineage: Eukaryota > Viridiplantae > Streptophyta > Polypodiopsida > Cyatheales > Cibotiaceae > Cibotium > Cibotium barometz. Next base: position 30,718,990 of record NC_141062.1, read on the forward strand.
TTGAAGATTGATGGGTGCCACTGCCCTTTCAGGGTTAGTGAGCCCCTTACAATTGAAAGAGAGCAGGTTTATATGGTTCACTTTTTGCTAGCTTTGGAGGGCTTCCCAGAGGACATGGAGGTTCTCAATGCCTCCTGGACCTTTTCCTTCTTCCTCTTCATTTTAGTACCCAAGGGAAGGGGAGATAACCCTCCCTCCTCGGAATGTTTAGTTGGGGAGAGGGACATTCTTTTCATCATTGCTACATCCTCAACTTCCAACTAAGATGTGTTGAGTTTTATCTATGAAGTCCTCATCTGAATCCATAGGGGAGTCTAGTTCGGCTGAATAGTTGGGCTGAATAAGACTCTGTCCTTGTGGGCAAACCTTCCAAGAGAAAGTTGTTCTTCCCCAACCAGGGCTGCCTTTGGGGTCTCCTTGACTTGGATATGATTGACTAGACCATCTTGGACATCTGCCAAGAGGGGGGCAAACCTATTGGCAGGAATATGCCAATTAGATTTATTATTTTTGAACTTCGACACATGTTTTTTCTGGGGAATGAAACATGTAATATGCATTAGGTAGATGTTGGACTAAAGCCACTCTTATACCCCTCTGTTCCCTCTGTTCCCAGTTAATCTTGATCCAGTACTTCAGGGCATCAAAATAGGGGGTCTAGCCCCATGACAAAGGCCGATAAGCAAGTGTGACAATAGGTGATCCTGCCAGGCAGCCAGTTCATCATCATCACAGATGACGGCACCTTCATCATCAACATCACAATCCCCCACCCTTTCTTCAAAGGCCGGGTTCTAAGAGAGATTAACCAAGGGGTTAACATCAAACCTGAGGGTGGCAGAAGTAGGAGCATGACCTGAAATATCGTGACCACCTTTCGGATGACGAATAGCCTCCGCGAAGGAAATAGGTTGACCAAGGGGAACCGGACCGGGTTGAGCCTGTGAAGAACTTCCTTGATGAGTCCCCTGACCATCTTCAACTTCACGCAGACATATACATTAGCGATGTTTAGGCATATACATTAGCTTATGGATATGTGCTTTAGGCATATACATTAGAGTATATACATATAGACATAGCATTGACATGCATGTCTTAGACATTAGATTTCAAGTCGAAAAAGAGACCGAAACGCCTTGGGTATGCGCCAAAAAGAAAATCTCTCTCTCTCTCTCTCTCTCTCTCTCTCTCTCTTGCAAAGTGTGTGTGTGTGTGTAAAGACAAATAAGCACATACATTAATTTCTTATGCACTCACATATATGCTAATATTAGCATATATGTGCATAAAACAACAAGCTTGCATACTCATAATTTCAATTAATAATTACAAATTAAGAACAAATTAAAACATAACAAAAAGAGAAGTAATAAAACAACATATTGGTAATGTGCTTACCTCTCAAATGTAGATTGGATAGTACATGTTCGAAGCAGATCTGCAAGCTAGGACACACGTGGGAGGAACAAACCTACACACACATTGCATACATTAGTAATAGATGCACATACACAAGCTCTCTCACTTTCTACATCTCTCACAACACACACATACAAATCCTCTCTCCAAACATAATTAAGAAGGTAAGAAGAAGGATGGAGAGAGGGGAAGGAGATATACACACACATCACACATTTACCCTAATTCTCTCCACACACACACACACATGCACACACACACAAGAAGATGAGGAGATGGGGAGAGGCAAAACGCCATAAGAAGATGAGGAGATGGGGAGAGGCAAAACGCCCAAGGAGAGAGAGGGAGATCTACACACACACTTCACTAATTCTCTCCACACACACACACACACACACACATCAAGAGTGGGTCGAATGGAACAAGGCAAACGCCTGAGGGAGATGAGGGAAAAGACATGCATACCTTGTCTTGACATTCCACGCCTTGCAAAACAGAGAATGAGGGGTTCTCGGCTGGCAAAAAAGTTACGGGCGTCGATATCTGCGTCGGAATATGCATCGGAATATGCATCCGAATATGCGTCAGAATATGCATCCGAATATGCGTCGGAATATGCATCGGAATATGCATCGGTATAAGCGTCGATATACTCAATTTTGAAAATTACATACTCTTTGCCTCCAAGTTTAGGACGTACATACCAACGCTCGACATTTGCATCGGTGTTCTAGCGTTATGCCCTAAACCTCTAGTAGTGAGTATATGTATTTCTAATAGTATAGTCATTTATTGTGCTCATTCCAATGTAACTCACATTCTTGCAATGTAACCTACATTCTTGCAATGTAACTCACATTCTTGCAATGTATCCATTGTCGTGAGGTACATGAAATTTCTTTTTTCTTATAGTCCGGTCTCAAGGTGGACTTATTGGATTATGGTCACATGTAGATTCTGCATGGTTTGTTCCTACATAGATTCACACATGTGGCTTTACAAATGTTCCTATATTTTGTTGATGCCTTAGTAAAGCAAGCATTGATATACATGTGTATATCTTCTTGGGTTTATAGTTTTAGGATTTATGAACTAAGTCATTAGGCAATGCCTGAGACATTGGGCTAAGCTTAAGATCTAGACGGTGCCTCATGGCTCAAAATTATGAGAGAGAGAGAGAGAGAGAGAGAGAGAGAGAGAGAGAGAGAGAGAGAGAGAGAGATTACTTATTTGTAGTTTCATGTAGATACTTAACATCATGAATTAAGCTAGTGGTTCGGACTTATGGAGCTGTGAGTGTAACTACAAATGTAGATACTCACGTCAAGGGAGGTTAATGGTTTCAAGGAGAACTTATTTCAATCATCAACATCAAGACTCCTTAGGGAGCCTCCACCTGTTTATGAGTAAAAGGCAAAGAATGGGTGTAGATGGTCCACAACGTATTAGGCTTAATTATGGTTTGCAACATCAAGAGTTTGAGGAGGAATCACTCTATTGGCAACAAAGGACGATGTCATGTTCATCTTTCCACTTTTTATAGGCATCAAAAACTCATGAATAACTTTGAGTCTTTGCGAAGAGCAAATTTTGGATTATCTAATCCACAAGATTCAACTAGAGTTCCAAATATGGAATCCACTGCAAAGCATACTTTTGAACATGATTTTATGGCTAGTGAAATGTATGCAGAGTCCGCATCACTATTAAACGAAGATATAATTGGCATGTAACCAATGATCTTCCGACTAATGATGAAGATGATGCTTCAAAGAGAATAGATAGTGACAAGGAAACTAATGGTCTTTTCTTGGTGCAATCCAAATTAATAGAGAGAATTTATTTATGCGTGTTGTTTTCTTGTAGAAATACGAAATTCATATTGCAGAAAACGGAGTATTAGAATGTGGAGACAAGGAAAATTCAACCATGCCTCCTTGTAGTTTAGTTGATGCTACATCAAATGTAAGTTTGATTCGCTTAAATCAAGTTAGTTATATTAAGAAAATTTTATTTTGTTTAGGTCTAATTATTAAGAAAATTTTATTTTGTTTAGTTCTAATTATGTTTGTGTAGGATTTTTAGGAAAAGGTTTAATGTTGCTCTTTTGGAACAGAAAGCAATAGAAAGAGCTTTAGAAAATGCAAGGTTTGTAATAAACACCCTCAAATTAACTTCCTAAGCACATGTATTATGATTATATATATAACTTATGTTTAAATTTAAGTTTTTTTTCCTTATTTGTTTTAGATAACCTCCAAGGTAGAAGAACTCATGAATGTGAGAAAGGAAGCGGCTAAATGTGCTAAGAAGAAAAAACTTAAGGTACCATTAATTTCACAAATGATAATGATATTTTTTGTTCATTAAGATTAAGTCTTGTTTCTAAAATATTACTTTGCTTCTTTTAGATATATTATTTTATGCATTATAAGTGTCCTCTACCATTGAATGTATGGATTCTTCTCATCATCAGAGCTTGGAAATGAAGGTGAATATCTAAGCTCTAATCTCATTTACCTAATTATGAGTAAATTTTTGTTTGCTATTGTATTTGTATTCCCTTATTCGAGATAATGACACCTCTTCTTTTATTATGATGCTTGAGAGGATTCATTAAATGGTATTGTGGTTATGGAATTCTAGTCATAATATGAGTTATAGTTTGGTGCTCACTCTTTTGTTGTCATAAAGTCAAATTATACGAGTTTAATAAACAACAAAAACTTGTAATTTTATAACCAAATTTGCACACTATTTTATAATATTATGTCATGTAAATTTACTAGATTAGTTCTATCAGTATGAAAATACACATATAGTAAGTGCAATTACCATGTGGGAGAAAGATATGATCATCTAGTGATTATGTTACTATATGGAAATATTAACTTGCCATATGAGAAAATAATTGCTAGATGTCATATAGCAAAATTCTCACAAACTAGTAGATTTTCTAACAATTTCTAATTTTTGGTCTGCCTAGGGCAAAGGCCTTAGCATTGTCTTTAGGGGTTTAGCCTTGTTGCGTACCTATTATTTTAGGTATTAAATGTTGCCGAGCAGGTTTCAATACTTATATGCATGTTTAATTAGATTTAATTTCCCCATGCACTTTGAAGTAAGCGTCTCTTTTTCTTTTCTATTTGTAACGCCCTTGTTCTATTTGTACGTCTCTTGCTTTTTGTATTTGTAACGCCTGTTGAGAGGCGTCTCTTGCTTGTTGTATTTGTAACACGTAGAGCGGTTGTTTGCTGCTCTCACACTGCTCGGCTGTGCCTGACGTACATGATGGCTATGGCGAGCTTAGAAAGATTAGCGCATGTTCTCTCACGTAGGGTAGTTAGTTTCTTTTGTGTGTTCGAGACGAGAGCCTACCACCTGCACACGTTAGTTTGATTAAGAAAATCTTGAATTTTTTATAAAAAAAAACTGCGTCGGTGTGATTGGCGTGACTGCGGCTTCAGCCTTTTTTTAGACTGTGTCTACTCCATAACTGCTTTTGCGTCTGCAAATCAGTGTTAAAAAAAAAGCAGCAACAATGGCTTGCGTCTTGTTTTCTAAGTACATAGCTTTCTCAGATTCTCTTAGTTCTTTCTAGCTTTTTGAAGCCGCTTGTTTGCGTCACTCACATCATCGGTTTTGGTGCGATAAAGAAACACTACTCTTCTTTAAAAAACAAAACCAAATAACTTCCAAAAACATCTCTTTTTTTTTTTGGGTATGTCTCTCTCGCGCAGCCTGCAGGGCGTGAATTAAAAATCGATGTAGTCATTTCCATCCACCACAAGCTCCTCTTTGATTCCAAGCCAATTAGTGATGCTGTATAGTCTAATAATTTCAAAGCCTCTGCGAAGGTGTATAATATAATAATATTAAGGTTTGGCCCAATGAGGCCACTCCACCTGATTGGGTTGTTGCGCCCACAACTCTCAAAAGCTTTCTATGTCTGGTACACTTGCCTTTTTTGGCCACACTCGGAGTCAGACCCACACAAAACACACCACAGTTGAAACTTGAACGCCATCTTCTTTGACTGTTCAGAGATCATTTCATTACCCTTTGGGGAGGTACCAGGTACTAGGGTGGCCGATAGGGCCTGGTCCAATTGAATATATATATTTTTTATATTAATGACCCTCGGGCCAGTGATGCTACCAACCACGCAAAAGCAATGGCTCGCAGCTCAAATTCAGCTTTTTTATTTATTTGGCTTGGAAAAGGGAAATAAATTCTTGATTTAATTAACAGAATTTCAAATTCAATTTTCAAATCTACTGAGTCTCTTGCATTCCGGTTCTATTTATTTATTTTTTCACTACTGCGGTAGTTGTTCCCAAAATTAAATGAGCTGCAAGAAATGCTACTAACCAAGTTGTCTGTTAGTTATCTGTATAATTATTAATATATGTATCAATTTTAATTAATTTGGAGAATGTAAATCCTGCACCTCTGGAGAAAAAACAGTTCACATCGATTTTTTTAATTTTGTTTTGTTTTTGGCATGGCTTAGTGGCTATATTATATGGGTATCATTTTTCCTAACTTAGTACGTCATGCTAAAAAGATTAAAGGATGATCACCAAGTGTTGCAGGATACGATTTTTTAATTTTTTTTCTTCACTCCTTTTTTTTTAATGATGTGCTCAATAAGAAAGACCTTTTTAAATAATGTGTTCCATTCTTATTACTCTGGCTATGCCTGACATGATGGCCATGGCGGATTAACATCTATCCTTTTCTCCCCTTTGTTTTTTTCAAAGTATTGTGGCCTGCATCGTTCTCGCCTTTAAAGTGGCCACTTTAAAGGAGAGAATACTTGAATGTTCTTTTCAAAGTATTGTGGCCTGCATCATTCTCTCCTTTAAAGTGGCCACTTTTTTATGTGACTATGTGAAATGCTTTTCTAGTGTATTATTTTGGCTCGTTCATCTTGTAATTTGTTGTATGCGGTCTTTGTGTAATCACCAATTTGCTCTATCCACATAGATTCAAAGGGCTCTTAATTTGCTATATTTCGGCACAGGCTTGCAAACTTGGTGTGTTGTAGAAGGGAATATTTTATTCAAGTCCCAACGTTTAATCTGATGGACATTAATATTTTTTGTGTACTTGTGTCATTTGATGTGGCTGTCCACGTAGGAGTCCTTTAGTTCAACGTTTATGTTTTTTTCGTGCTTTTTTTTATGTAGTTGTGTCGTTTGATGTGGCTGTCCACATAGATTTGAAGGTTCTTTGTTTCTTTGGGGAAATTAAGGATTAAAGCAATGACTAATCCTTTTTGTTGTCACTGCCTTGCTATTAAAGCTTCTGACTTTGTATTACTATTTATAGAGTCTATAATTTTGACCTTAAGAATAGCTTAGTTGGGGTCAATTCTATATAAGTCAGATTATTTTATTTAACAACAGAGTGTGGTGTAATAACATCGCAAAGTGAAATTGAGGCCTTTCTTTTAGGGTGGGTTAGTTTTAGATTTAAACTTATGGTTCTTGGGAATCTTTTAGGTTAAGGAAGTGTAGCTTGCTACTGTAGCTTTGGTTAATGCTATTGTTGCATAATGTCAAGTGGAAATGATGCAGAGAGCATGGATTTTGATTAAGGTAATTAACATTTGTTTCTTTATGATAGAAACACCTTTACTCTTTAACATTGAGCTCTTATCTCGTTGATTGTCTTGCTACATCTGATAGAACTCAACAAGTTTGTCAATAACGATTGTGCCACCTCAACCCTAAGTCCAGGATCGGCACAAACGACTCCCTCGTTAGTTGACCTTATCTTCATCATCGGGTAGGCTGTGCAAGGGCACTCGGGTTCAAAGCTCTATTGCGAAGGCTTTTATTGCGCTGCAGAAAAAGAAGCCACAACCTGGTTGCTTCTTGTATCTCACAATTCAGCTTTGTTTTAATATAATTAAAGTCAGTTATTCTTGCATTTTAGATTCATGCAGTCTTAAGTGTCAGCATTAAGTTAGGTCTCAAGTTTATTCTTAACTTTACGTTGATTTAGAGGCATGCCAACATTTAGTCTTATGTTTCTAACTTGATTTTGTAGTGAATCAGCCTCAGCTTTTCCCTTTGGTAGCTACTAATTGTAATGCACCTCCATCATCTGCTTTGTAAATTGTAGAAGTTGGTGCATCCTCATCTTCACTCAAGGCTATATCTTAGGGCAATAGTCCAAGTAATTTTACTATTTCTCCATCACAAGTGTCTCATATTTTAGAAGTTAGCAATTCTTCATCTCCACGTAAGGCTATACCTAAATCCTCTGGTCCTTCTTTGCCTACTAGTGTACCTCTACCTGAGGCAAATCCTAATCTTTCTCTGGTGCCATTTTCTCAAGAAAAAGCCTCTACGCTTCTTATCTCTCATATCTTATAAAAGTAGTGCTCACTTTGTTTTCGAGTGCAAGGTTCTAAACCGCTATGGCACTTACAACAAACAAAAAGTTCAAGAAGCTAAGTATACTCGTTGTTTTAAGCTTGATCTTGTAGACAAAGCTAGTGCAGACACTATTACACTCACAATACCTGATGCATACATCTCGCACTACATAGATAAGCTTTGTGTAAATGACAACCTCAGAATTAAAGGTGCATGCATTAATCGCAAAAACAATACTGATGTTTTAAGTGTACTTAGAAATCGAAGGAAAAATTAAAATATTTTCCTATACATAATTACAAATGTTTCTATGTTGTAAAAGGTTGATTAGTACCTCTTGCTCAATGTCTTCTTTTGCCAAAGTGCTGGTGGGGGTCGAGCGGTCAATCGAGGACTTAGCCTCATCCTTTTTAGGTGCTTTGGTCTCCTCCATCACTCCAGCAGCAACAAGGGTATCCTTTTTAGCCTCTAGCTTGTCTTGTAAGGTTGTGAATTCCTCCTCTGGAACTAGGGCTTGCTCCACGGTCTCAACCACAGTTTCCTTGACCAAAGCAACTGTCTCTACGATAGATTCTCCAAGGGGTAATATAACACTATCTGGGTGAGGACTGAGGTTGGCCGTATCAAGATCCACCTCACATCGCGTGCATATAATGCCCAAGCATTCATCTATTCTCAAGCCAGTTGCCTTTTCAAGGTCATGAAGAAATAAGTATTCTTCACCTTCCACCACAATGGTGCTCAAGAGATTGATCTCAAGCTCTGGCAGCACCTTGCTCTCCTCGTGTGGGGAAGATGGCCCCGCATCTTCTACTACTACAGTGGACTGTTCAGCTGCAGATTGTGCACCCTCTGGAAAGTACTCTGATGCAAGCTGCTTCCTACTGTCTTCACGTCCTTATCCCTCAAATACCCTGCCAACTGCAATGCAGGCATCTCTACCTTCTCATCCGAATCCTCATCGCGCTGATGAGGAACGCAAAAGTGGCGAGCCACAAGAAGAACCAAGTTCCTAAATTGCCATTCCCCAACCTCTTCACCTCCTCCTTATTGAAGGTACAATAAGCTCCTGTGGGGATGCAGATGTCGATGAAGCGTTTAAGGCACTGGATGTAGGGGCAGGCATATTGTTGAATGTACTTAAGCCGCTCAACAGGCACCCATCGATCATTGGGGCAATGGGGAAAGGAGATGGAGTGGGGAGCCAAGTATTACTCCATGTATTTAATCTGCATCTCATAATGTTGGGACGCAAGGGCAAGCAACTTTTCAAAGTCGACTTCATGAGTGAACATGACAAAGAGTTCGCTCCGCCCACGGGGTGGTGGAGAGGAACTCACAGAAGTTATAAAAGTGGGTAGCCATGTGAATGCAAAGAGATAGTGTGAGCTTGTGCTTGGTTTTTTTCGCGTGAAAATGAGAAAGAAGGCACCTTTGGCAATTTATAGTTAAAATTTAAAGTTTGGTCTTTTCACACTAGACCACGAGATAAAAAAATTACAGTTTGTAAAAATATTAAGATTTCAATTAAATAAAGATTGGTTAAAATAGAGCCTGCTACAAAATTACAAGCATGTCATCTAATCTAAAATTGTTATAATGTCTTCATTTTTTGCCCCTCTTGTGACATTTACTTCATGTTGATCTCCATCTCCTTGTTGACTTGAAAGCTTGTCATTGCCTTCACCTTGATCGTGAAACTCTTGCCCCTCACGTGCATCAAAACAGAGGCTATTTTCCCATATACCCAGTTCATCTTCAAGCTCTTCCACATGCCTACTATGTGTTGGTAGGGCTATGCACCTTGCTGCTGAAAATTCAAGGTCCCCCATTTGCCATGATTCTGAGACCATGGTTGTCCCCTCCTTACGCTTCCCAGTCTGTAAAAATATAGAAAGTGGCACAATAACTAGAAAGTGTAAGAGTTAATTCTAGACATGTAGTGGAATCAGATATACTTTTCTTCTCATCAACTTGAAACTTGACTCTTCCACATTATCAAAGCCCATGATGCTAAAGTGTTGACGCGGGTCTACTAGGCTCCAATGCTTGCTTGCTGCCACTCGCTCAATCCATCCATTTTGCATCATCACAGCTACCTCAATAGGCATAATTTCTTCTTCTGAGGCTTGAAGTGGGATCCATGTCCCATGCTTTTGCATCCATCTTTGGTAGTGCAGATGCATGTACAAAATAGAGCATGCCTTCAAGAACCTGAAAGACATTGTAGAATCTACTACATTGCACTTGTACACATCACCTTGATGTGACCCCTCATCACCTTGATGTGACCCCTCATTAACCTCCCAACCCTCTCCTAGTAATCCTTGAATGAGGTCAGACCGTACCTCCTTACAAATATACATTGTTTTTGTTTGGTGCATTGGCATGGAATTGAACATGTGCACAAAAACATGTAAACTATTTGTATATTGAGTAGTTCAAGTGAAGCACGTAAAATAGAGAATGTGCACCCTTCAAAAACCAGTGTCGATGAAGCCTTGTAAAGATGCTCTTGTTCCATATCATCGTCGTTCATACCTTTGGGATCATCCCTAAAAAGATACCGCACCATATCATCGAACACCTCCTCTTCCACAACTTCGTGGGGTGCAGGACTATTGTCATCCCTTTCCCACTCATCTCTGACAATAGATCCCGAAGCTCTAGCATCATCTCGTCGATGCTTTGCGTGCTCTCGCCGTGCGTAGGGCACCATGTTAGGGTGTGGTACTGCATCCTGCTTCAATTAGAGTATATATATTACAACTCCATTAATTTAATTTGGATACCATGAGTCATTTGAATACTATCAATTTACATCTACTCACCTCTAAACCTGTTTGATTCCATTCTCCATACATGGAGATGTGATTCAAGGTAATTCGACGTGCTCGTACAATGCGTGCATCCTTGACATCGATTACACATACACTTGATCCTTTGTCCTAACCACACATCGCGATTACGATGACGCATTGTCTCATCCTCACCAGAACTGCTTGAGGAGGTTGATGACATCCTATGTACAAAAGAGTAAACACAAAATCATAATCAGTTTTCAATGAAAGTATAAAAATCGCGTGTATAAACGCGGCTACATTTTGAAAATCGCGTGTATAAACGTGGCTGCATCTTAAAAATCGCATGTATAAACGTAGCTACATCCTAAAAATTGCGTGTATAAACGAAACGCGGCTGATTTATTATAAACGCAAAAATACACGTGATTTTACACGCGACGACTTGTCCAGACCTAAAAATAACCCGCCTTCTCCAAATAAACATTTTCAAACTAAAGATTTGCTCTCCTTCGTCGCCGCCTCTTCCAATAGAGCACTAAACCTAAGTGCGAGGAGCAGACAAGGAGCACACACGGGTGAAGGAAATTAGCCAAAAAGAAGACATACTTTTTCAGAGGTGAGTCAGTTTGTCCTTTGTCCTGTCTCTTTCCTTCCATTTGTTTATGCTATTGTCTCTTTCCTTTATGCATTTGTTTCCGTCCTTCTCCTTCTCTGGTTGCCATCTGGTGAACGATTGTGACAGTGGACGACAGTGAGCTTTTTATAAGGACGATTTGTCAGAGGTCAGTCGCTTTCAAAAAAAAAAAATTTGCAGGCCGTGTGTAGGAACGTGTGTATGTCTGCGTGTATGCTATCTGCACAGACTTTCACGGGCATATACACGCGTTTTTTGACGGGTGTATACACGCGTTTTTTGACGGGTGTATACACGCGATTGTGTTTCACCCATGCTTGCTATTTCTTCAGAGAGAGATGATCCCATCTGCATATGGCTTGCCTTCACAAAATCATATGTGCTAGCTTGCATTTGTGATTTGATGCAATCATGTATATACTTTTATTTTTGCAGATTCTTTATAGATCCAGGTTCTTCATCCGTTCCATTTGCGTACATCAATTGGCTGATGGAGATGCTAAATCATTTTGGGCACCATCGTGGCCTAGTTGAGCTTACAGAGTACATGTATGCCCATCCCCCTCCTTCCATGCATGGTATCTATACCCCGCCCGCAAGTATCCAGGTCACTCCATTGCCGTCTATGCCTACGAGTCTGACGAGACGGCATGCAACTTCTCCTATTCCACGCCCACCGAGGAGACATACCCCGTCCCAGACACACTCACGCACACCCTCCTAGGCACCGTCACGTCAGAGCCACCATCACGTACTCCCTCGGAGCCACCGTCACATCAGGCTCACAGCCACCATCACGTAGACAATCCCCCAGTCGTGACTCCACCCGTAGCAGTAGGAAGAGTGGGAGTGGAGGATGCGGTGGGTGCTTTGGTGAGGGAGGTAGTAGGACACACGGTGAGAGAGGAGATAGAGGGAGAAGAGTTAGAGAAGACAGTGAGGATGAGGAGGAGATGAGAGAGGTGAAGGGAGTGATCTGCTATGATGTGACGGATAGGGACGGGATAGTGATGGATGCGAGGGGGAAAGAGGTAATGGAGTACATGCGTGGGGTAGTATCAAACTTGTATAGAAATTATTTATTAGATTTAAAGATCAAAATAGCCGATTAGTTGGGGAGGTGATAGGTGCTGTATATAGTCGGTACCCTAATCCCCCACATGCGACATTCTCGGATGTATGGGGAAGGATGCGAATAAGGGAGATCTTAAGTAATAAAAGATCTCACCTTAAGAAACTCACGTACGATGATGGGCTAAATGTAGCTACAGGTGGCTATCCTGCCGCGAGAAACCTGCCACACTGCGCACAAACGCGAGTGGAAGGAGGCAAAGAAACGAGCAGAGGGTGGCGTGAAGAGCAGGCAGCATGTGGAGGCACGACGGATCTAGATGCCATTGGATCTTCGCATTTCGGATCTGGCGGCGTCGAGTCATGGGAGGTAGAGTTCGTAAGTATCTTGCCACTTTATTTGATTGTTTACTTAATTCATTGATTCTATGATTGTTTTAATCTTACAAATTGTGTTGATTATGATACAGCGATGGGTTACGGGGAGGAAGCCCATAGCCCACGATACTGGGTATGCTCGCCGGCATAGCAGACGTGACACATGGGCCCTCTTCAGAGCCGAGGGACGTATTACGGACGCGCAGTTTGAGATGGCCATGAGACCATACGGTGGTCGACAGGTACTTGAAAACTCTAAACGAATGATTTTGGTTTATTGAATTACATATATATACTTACATACTATATATTACTTGAACAGGCACAAGCTGCTGATGATCCACCTGGCCGCCGCCGCCACTGCAGAGGGTGGACGTGAGCACTACTCATCGGACATTCGGACCGATGTGAGCTCATCTAGAGCTCCGCTAAAAACACCGCAATCCATAGTGACTCAAAGCTAACATCGGGCTTGCACAAAACTATGCATTTAAAACCAGATATAATCATGGAGCTATGTGCTAGAAACCTGGATATAGGCGATGGCTTCATTAACGGTTCAGATGCTATGTTTAAGGATGCAAATCTAAATCACCCACTTTCTTACATTTGGCTCGATTTTCATAATCCAAAATTAGGCCAAAAAACACGATACAACAATGCTCACTTATACTCCACCACCACTAAGCATAATTGTACACCAATACACAAGATTATAAAAGAGTTTCAAATAGGGATATTGAACAAAATTTCCAATACAATTGGCTGTCTCGCAAGAACAATCCATAGATCCCAGGGATTAATGATGCAAAGTTTGGCATTTAGTCCTAAAAACATAAAAACACATGGTCTCATCTACCCAGCACTCTCATGTATAAGGGATCCACAAAACCTTTACTTATTAGAGCCATTAGAACAAAAACATATTAAAGTAGATAATGGTGTGATCCAAGAAAATGAAGGACTTCGCGTACAAGCCAAGTGGACCCAAACAATAAATAGATGTTTCACAAATTGTGATCCAAAATATATTATACTACAGTCTCTAAATATGGTATCATTACAAGCACACTTTGAAGATATAACTATGGACCCAAACCTCTTGGCCTCAGATATACTTTGCCTCCAAGAAACAAAACATAAAGAACACAAACAATACAACTTACCAAATATTTCTCAAATAAACTCTTTTGGCTCAAATGGCATTTCCATTTGCTACAAATCATCACTTTCACTCATATGAAAATACATTACTCAACACCATCAATTGAAATCATTAACACTTAATTCAAAACAACACACAATTTCATAATTTGCATAATTAACATTTATAAACCACCATTGACTCCATTATCAACATTAATCAATACACTACATAACACACTTAAATCAACTGATGCCAATAATCCAACATTACTAGTGGGTGACTCGAACATTACTAGTGGGTGACTTCAACATTGATGCAACATTACAAACGTCTACTTACCAAAAGCTAACCAATTTCTAAACAAATGGAAGTCAATCAAACAACTTCAAAATATACGGTTCTACATTTGACCATGTTTGGGCCAATGCTCGTATTGTCGGATCGATAACTAAAACAAATTATTGCTATTCGTTTGACCATTCAATTGCCTACATTCTTATTCCTGCACAGCGATAAGGCAGGCCATCATGATTCCTCACCTTGTTTTTCTATATAGGATGTGGTCCCTGTGCCACCTCCAGACACAGGGGTGAGCCAGAGGGCAGAATCGTTGTAAGAGCGTGCCCTGCCCAATAGGCTAGCATATTAGCTATGTTGCGGTCAGAATCAGAACCTGCGGTACCTTGAGAAGCATCCTTGATCGTATCATTCTAATGGGAGACTTCAATATGGTGGAGTCCAAAAATGACAGATTAAGAGGGTTGGGACAGGTCATTAAAGGGAAGAGCTCCTAGCCTGGCAGCGCACTACGGATCACTTTGAGCTATGTGACATAGGGAATATGGGAGACTTCACGTGGCAGAACTATGCCCATGGGGAATTGACCATGAAAGCAAGATTGGACAGAGGATACATTAGCAAAACCCTTGGTAACTCCTACATCAGATGTGAATGTAGTACTGACATCTCTACTTGCCTCTCAGATCATTACCCTGTGATATTAGTGTTGGACAACCATGACAAAAATGTCTCTAATCAATGGTTCCACACGGATCCTGCCCTATTCAAAATGCCTATTATTCAAGAGGAAGTTAAAAGAATCTCGATTGAATTCTTCAGCTGTGGCATTACCCCGGTGAGGGCTTGGAGTCTGGCCACCATCAAATCTACCCAAGCTCTTTTTTGCATTAGGAAAGAGGTAACCAGAATCAGGAAAAACAGAAGAGATTTGCTATATCTGAAACTAAAGGAACTGAAATTAGGAGAGAAGATAAGGTAACCTAGAAGCATGCCCTTCTTTTCTTTAGAGATTGGTGGGCTGGGAAAGCTGACCTCCCCACTCCTGAGATGTTCAAAATGCTAAAATTCAAACAATGTAAGGATGCAATCCCTACATTGCATGATCCTAACTATATGGATATCCCCTTTGAGGAAGGGAATAGATCAAGACTTCTTCCAGTACTTTAACATTTTTAGTAAAGGGGGAGGGGTGACCAATGACCAACTCAATTGCATTGCTCTCATCATTGGACAGCCCAGGAAGCCAACCATACCTGACACACTTGCTCTAAAGAGCTAGAAAACAATATCTCCAAAGAAGAGATTGGCAAGGCCATTGACTGCCTAAAGGTGAGGAAAAGCCCAGGGATAGATGGCATGCCCTGCTGAATTCTATAAGACGTTCAAGGATCTCTTACTCTCTCCCTTACTGGTGGTGTGGCAGGAGGCTGTCTCTTTTAGGGCATTGCCTCGCCCGATCAATGAAGGGTGGATAAAACTTATCCATAAGAAAGGGGAGAAGAATGACTTGAGCAATTGGAGACCGATTACCATGTTAAACTGTGCCTACAAAATATTTACCAAGGCCCTAGCATTGAGACTGACCAGTTATCTAAAGAATTGGATCAGACAGGAGCAGAAGGGCTTCATCAAAGGAAGGTACATTCTAGATGCCATTATCACTTTGTGGGAGGGCATGGAGTATGCAGAAGAATCGGAACAGGACTACATCTTCTTCAAAATTGACTTTGATAAAGGCTATGATAGGCTCAATTGGCATTATGTTCTAGAATCCCTTAAACACATGGGTGCAGGTCAACACTTCATCCAGATGGTGAGTACTCTTTTTGGGAATGCCACGACTAGGGTGAACGTCAATGGTGTGCTCTCTAACGCTTTCTCCCTGACCAAATCTATCAGACAAGGCTACCCTCTAGCACCCCTCCTCTACGCTATTATTGCAGATGGTCTAAACTGGCTGATAAAGATAGGATGGACAAAGGGGAAATGAATGGTATCTCTCTTCCCAACAATAAACAGCTATGCACCCAAATGTTTGCTGATGATACTAATGCCATGGTTGCCAATACTGAGCTAAGCATTAAGTTCTTGGACATTTACTATAGGGCTTCTAGCTCAGTCATTAACCATAAAAAAACAGGTATCAGACCCTTATTGACAAGCCTCCTAACTGGCTGATTCAAGCTGGCTGTAGAATCCTGGAAGAGGGAGTAATTTTCAGATTATTGGGCATTTCCATGGGATTCAAGGTCACCCTTAAGCAAAGATGGAAGTGGGTGCTAAACAAGGTGGAAGAGAAACTTACTAGATGGCAGAAAATGCATCTAAACCTGGGGGTAGAAAGATGGTAATCAACCACTTCATTATCCCTTCTATCATCTACTTTCTGCTGGAGACTCTGCTGGAGACGGCCAGACTATGATCTATTACAGTTCATAAGGTTATGTAGGAACTATCTATGGGGAGGGGATCCCTAGATTAGGAAAATCCCTAAAGTCAGGTGGGAATGGCGCTGCTTGGAAACAGGTAAAGGGGGCCTTGGAATTAAAGACGTGTCCAATCTGGCTAATAGAATGGCTGCCAAGTGGGTGCTTAGAAGCTTTCTCTACGCTCTAAAGACTGGGCCTGGTTGATCACTAGAAATCTCTACCCCTCTAAAGACTAGGCCTGGTTGATCACTAGAAATCTAGAACAATTCGAGCTCAAACAATTCCTCAAGTGAAAGAGGCTCCTCCCGCTCACAATTATGGCTAGCAAATACTTGGTGAAACCGGTTGGCAGCCAATTGGTCCATTCGCTTTGGTCCATTTGGAATGCTATCAAGACTGACCTTATCCTGTCTAAGAAGCCTAGTTACACATGGGGTGTACTTGGGAGAGACTCTATCTGGTGGCCAAGCATTCCCCTCCCCCCAATTGATAATGCCCAAGCGGAAGCGGCTTTGAGAATGCACAGGAAAGGAATCTGCCTGTTGGTGGGATATTCGGGACGACAGAGACATCAATTCTTGGATGTCCAGAGCTGATCTAGTCAGAGATTGTAATGTCTCATATGCAGAATTAGACCTTATTAGGACAAGAATCAGATTATGGCACCAATCGGACACCTAGCTGCTTTCGATTGAAGATATGCCAACACACAAAACTTTCCAATGGAAGAATCAAAAAGGACTTCTCTCTATTCCCCCCAAACAGAAGACTGATCCTATCCATTGCACTCTAAACAAGAGATGGGGAATCCTTTTGGACAGATCGCAATGGTATTTTCTGTTGATAAGCTATGGAATAACTATGTGGAACCAAAAAAAGCATGCCTAGCATGGTTGGTCATGTTAAAAGCTATTTGGACCCAGCTTAAAGCCTTCAAACTTAACATAGGGGATGTGAAGTGCCACATATGCAAGGAGGTGGAGGATGACCTGCACATTTTCATGCACTGCCCTATTCCGAAGAAATGTTTCGAGTCATTGGCCAAGTGTATTCAGCTATGGAATGGTTACACCCTTGGCTGGAAAAACTAGTTACTTGGAGAAGGCATTCAGTGCACCTTGGAACTATGGGCTATCCTGAGAACCGAAATGTTATGGGGCTTGTGGCAACTGATTCGGGATACAGCAGCGGAAGTAGCACTTCTTGCGCGGGGCAGAGTCCCACACTTGGGGCCTCGTCCACGGATATCTGGACAAGAGACTAATCCGTCGGTTTTTCCAAAAACGAACCCAAAAAAACTTCCTTTATCCGGAAAGCACAGGTGATTCCACCAGGATAACTTTTTACTCTAACATAGTCAAGACCATTACTGATCAAACTGATCCGGCTACACCTATAAAGATACTCCGTCGAATCAAGTAAGAAACTTGCACTTTGATCATTGGATCAACACTTTTTTCCCCATCAAGAGGCACAGCCATTGATTCCTATCCATAGAACAATTACTATCCGGGATTTACTTCATCTATCGTAATAATAGAAATTGAGTCTCGATTTACGGATCCATCGGTCCAGCCTAACCCCATCCAGTCCCATGGGTTAGCCAACCGCCCAACCACTGTAGTGATGGGATCTAATTAGGAATTTGGTTAGGTTTTGTCCCAGGTACCAGGAAAAAGAGTTCCTAGGCCCCCTAGCCGGAAGTTCATGCAAACATAAAACTAGTCACACCACTTACACACCCAATATGAAATTACCTTTTTCTCATACATCAGCTATCTTTAAAACAATCCTTTAATGAAACCATTATGTCACTGATGACGACAATCCTCAAAATCTCTGGTTGAATCCATATTTCCAATCATACATTCATCGGTGCACTTATGGCATCATTGGCAACCAGAACGCTCACCACCTGTTCACTCAGAGGCCTTTTCAATAGTTCCTAGCTCATAGTACCCGATAATATTTTCACATATAGAAATCAAGATGGAATCCTCGTTGAAGATCAGCAAGATCAATCAACACATCCATATAAGAGAGCCATGGACTAATCCGTTGAGGACCAGCAAGGTCAATCAACCAGATCCATGCCCGGTTTTAGAAAACAACTCTTACTCCTTGTTCCAATATCTTCCACGATGCACGTGTGGGTATCTTCAGTGACCCAGAGCCTGAGCACCGTATGGTCAGCACCCTCTAGGATCCTTCGCAGGTGACCTAGCGCTTCACTCATAGGCCGCTTCCTTGGTCTCTCATCCACCGTACCGGAAACTCACCATTTAAATCGAACCGAGGCTGGTCAAGACCTCGGTTGACCTTGCTACGCGAGACGTCCTCCATTGACTCTCCGTCTCAGCAGTTGCAACTTTATCAGTTAGGTCTCCATGACCTTAATCCAGAAGACGGTCAAAATGCTTCCCCAGCATTCTTGACATAAAACAGTCATTTACAAATAGTTCACAAAATACAGTTTCTATATCGAACTCTCGTCTTTCCACATTATCCCTCCTCGGTCCACATTACTTATTCCACATTTCATTCATATGTGTACTCATTCTCATCCATTCACTCATATCGACGACACATTATCTCACATACACATTCACATTCATTATTCTACATACACATCCATGTTCGTACATCCACATCATACATCCAATCCACATCCACATTCACATCCATACATCCACATCTACATGCATACATCCATTTTCACATCCTCATTCATACATCCGCATCCACATACATACATCCACATCCGTATCTACATCCATACATCCACATCCACATCCACATCCACATCCACATCCACATCCACATTCACATTCACATTCATACATACACATCCACATACATACATCCACATTCGTATCTACATCCATACATCCACATTCACATCCATACATACATATCCACATTCATATATCCACATCCACATCTACCTTCATACATCCACATCACATCCACATTCACATTCACATTCATACATACACATCCACATACATACATCCACATCCGTATCTACATCCATACATCCACATCCACATCCACATTCACATTTGCATTCATACATACACATCCACATCTACATTCATACATCCACATCCACATCCACATTCACATCCATACATACACATCCACATTCATACATCCACATCCACATCTACATTCATACATCCACATCACATCCATTCTCGCCCTATCATAACCCATATACATCTTATCCCATCAGATACACTTCTTACCTCATCCCATACACATCTTATCACATCCTAACTCATCTTAGCACATCCTATCACATCTCATATACCTCTTATCACATCCTATCACATCTCATACACATCTTATCACATCCTATCACATCTCATACACCTCTTATCACTTCCTATCACTTCCCATACGCATCTTATTACATCCTAATATCTATTTTAAGAGAATTCTTATATTTGATATAAGATTTCTTTACGCATCTATTTATGCATAAATTCCATTTTAAGGAGAATAACACTTTCAAAATAAAAATCAATCTTTTATGCATCTTCCTATGCATAAATTCATTTTAAATGAGAATGACACTTTTGAATTAAAAAATCAATTTTTTATGCATCTTCCTATGCATAAATTCATTTTAAATGAGAATGACACTTTTGAATAAAGATCAATCTTTTATGCATCTTCCTATGCATAAATTCATTTTAAATGAGAATGACACTTTTGAATTAAAGATCAATCTTTTATGCATCTTCCTATGCATAAATTTATTTTAAATGAGAATGACACTTTTGAATTAAAATCAATCTTTTATGCATCTTCCTATGCATAAATTAAGAATTAATAAAAATAACACTTTTTGGATTAATTTAAATTCTTTATGCATCTATCCATGCATAAATCTAATTTAGTAGGAATTACACTTTTAGAATAAAAGAATTTCTCTTATGCATTGTTTGGCCAATGTCAAAGTATCTTTGAAAGATATTTGAGTGATAGAGATGCCAGAATAAAAATGCTTGAAGGTGCGAATTTTTACTTGACATCGATCACAACAGCTTTGCAAGCTTCATATGAGAACAAAGCAAAAGTTTGTTCTGGGTTACAAAAAGAGATTGATCATTTGCAGAGCAGCAAACTATTCGTAAGATGTAGGACACTATTAAAGAGAAGAATGAAATTTTGGCAGTTCGAGAAATCAATAATTTCACATTGGAGAGTGAGAATGCACACCTTCGAAAATAACTTGAAAAGTTCAACAAAAAATTACAATATTTGAAAGACACGCCATTGGGTGCTCGATTACGCAAGAGACAGATCAAACCATTGGAAGAACTCAATGTTGGAGGTGGCCAATGGAAGCATCGTGTAAAAGCTTGCAGGTATTGGGATCTATAATTTCTTTGAGCACTCACTTTTTATTTTCATCTTTAGTTCCTTTTTTGGAGATGGGGGATTGGGTGTGTGGGTGGTATAGTTAGATGAATGATGGACTGAAATAGCTATCGTTGTTGCTTCAGGATGGTCACAGATGTTGTGGGTCCAAAAGAGCAAGGTTCTGATATATTTGGCAAAGTTCTGAGATAAAAGACATCGTAGAGTCAGCAATACATCATCCTAAGTTTGCAAGACTTCGATCAGACATAGCAAAGCAATCCTTGCAAAAGGTGAGTGAAGCATTCACTTCTGCAGATGCACAAGGTATATGTGACATGGCTGGCATAAGCACAAAGTCTTATAGGATGTTGTTTAATAAAGTTAAAGAAGATTTCAATTCTAAGCTTGGGAAAAAAACAGTAACTCCCATTCCAAAACCATTTCACGTGAACAAAGCTCGAAATATTCTCAACTTGGGAATGGTCGAACTTGTTGGAGAGCCTTGTCACGTGTCTAGTACATTGACAGTGACTCAAAAGAGCGGGGAACAGAAAATCATAGAGCTTACAAAGTTCAACAATTTCATTATGGATGTTCAGAAATTACAAATGGCTATGGTGAAATTTTATGACATCAGTGTACATGAGTGCAATGGAAGGCTGAAATTTGTTTTAAAACTTGATGAGAGTGAGGTGATCAAAGGATAGAAGCTGAAAAGGGTTAGCATGACTTTAATGAATAGAGCTTTGGATGCAAGTATCAGTAATGCTGATGAGAGGCACTTTAGTGTACAATCCGAAAATGAGATTTGGTGGCTGGCTGCATTTGAGGTGACGTGCTATCCATTTTTAAAAAAAATATATTATGTTGAATAGAGCTTTGGATACAAGTATCAGTAATGCTGATGAGAGGCACTTTAGTGTACAATCCAAAAATGAGATTTGGTGGCTGGCTGCATTTGAGGTGACGTGCTATCCATTTTTAAAAAAAGTATATTATGTTGCTATCCATTAGATGTTGTAGACAATTTAACTGGCCTCTTGTTAACAGGTTCCAACAGAGACCCATGAAATTCTAAAGTGGTACTTTAACCAGACTGAGCTTCCTTCCACTATCCAACAGCAGTCGAATGGCGAAAAGCTTTATGTAGAAGGATATGGTGAATATGAGGTTGAATGGCACCTGGCTGTAGATCTTAAAACCTTGAAATGCATGTTTGGTATTTCCCAAGGAGCAATGGCCAAGTATCCTTGCCTGTATTGCATGACCAAACGAGGTGTCTCCAAAGGAGGAAAAGAGAGAGAATGGAAATGCCTAAATGCAATCAGTAATAGGCGTGAAGCCCCAAATCGTGATGCTCCAGGAGTGGATCCTAATTGGGATCCAATTCTTGCTATCCCTTTGATCAGAGTTCATATTTGTGTTTTGCATGCGCTGGTTAGAATAATTGAGAAACTAGTCTACATGTACATCAAATTTTCATGGAATATGAAACCAACATTAGAGTTAAACAGTCTGAATCAGCTGTGTCATGTGCAATAAGAAAGCTCGGGGGGGTCACTCGTATAAATATGTAAGTATCACGTGGGTTCAACAGAAGGACATTTTAAATATTTAAAACTTACAGAAATATATTTACAGAGGGGATTTATTTATTGTATTTTAAAATTTTTTTACAGATTTGAATAGGAAAGGATACATTATATTCACTAAAAAATTCACAGATAAGGGACTTTTTAAATAGGCCTTGAACGCACGTGATATAGAGGATTTACATATAGTGACCCCCCCGAGTAAGAAAGATGCAGGCTGAACGGAGACGATCAATATATGTCTCCTCACAGGGAAGGCAAAATCATGCTTAATGGCTAAGACAACGACAAAGACAGGGTAGAGTGTGGAAGAAAATTGATCATTGAAATACATATTATAAAACAATGATGTAACTGTAAAAGATTTTAAAAGAACAAGAGCTTGCATCTATGTTCCATATAAATGTTTTCAATATATATACATTTCATAGTTTTTAATGGTAAGCAAGAAGAGTATTGAGAAATATGAAGAAACTTATTAGCAATTGGAACAATCTAAATCTGTTAACTGGAGCAGAGACTTCCCCCAGCCAAGCCCTTTTTGATGAAGTTTCTACAACATCTTCTTCATCCTCTATCAATGGCACAACAGGGACCATTGGCCTTGCTGTTCTAAGAAGATGCTTCTTCCCGCAATCACTCAATAGATTAGGATCTGTGATTCCACATGCCAAGCCGTAAGCAGGATATGTTAAATAATATTTACATCTCAACGAATATACTCCAGGTCCCTCACCAAAAATTCGAACAACTGCTTGCCGCTCCAGAAGTATTGCCTTGTTTGCATTCAGCCTTAAGTGATAGCCACCTAAATACCTGGATAGAGTCTTTATTGCCATCAGAGGAAAACTTGCATTGTCCTTGGAGAAGCTAGCATGAAATATCACAATTTGAGGGAATTTTAGGTGATGTATATATGTTACTAGTGTCGAATCGTGGCCCAATCCCGCCATACGCTTGCCTGAAGCACGTTTGAGGAATGTGTCTTCATATATTTCCAACTGAAAAATAAAGGAGCATTAGCCCGAAACAACATCACCAAACATTTCAGGACAAAGTTGATAAAGCCAAATCCGCAACAAAAGTACGAAAACACAACAAAAAAAAAACCTCTTGGTTCTCATCTGCTTCAGGCAAGGCGTCTTGCCATAAATTAGTGCTCGAACTAGGAACGGTTTTCGCTGTCTTACTTGGCACATCCCTAAACCCTCCCATGTTGGTAATATTCAGTCTTTCCCTTGCTTCTTGTAGCTCTTCCTCTGTGGCATCTTTTCCTTCATATTTAAGGGCATCAGCATAGATCATCTTTAGTGTTGCTGCAGCAGATAGGAACTCGGTGTCTTTCACATGGCTATCCACTAGTAAGTACTTATCTATCCTATCGTCATCTACAAAATTGTCATCGACCTCCAGATTTTGGGCTATGAAAGCTATGCAATGGTCCTCCCTTAAGTTAAATACATGTTGTATGTCTGTCAGCAATATATACTCTGAATCTCCTACTTGGTAGGAGGGGAGTAATGGAGTTGGAATGGGGGAGAAGTCATCTGATTCAATCACAAGCTGACCTACATCAGTGTTTTGTTCTCTCACTGCCTCAATATCAACCGCCCGCCGAACTGAGCTTCCTCTCTTCTTCAACATTGAACTCCTCAATCACATGAGGAGTGTCCTCCTCTTCAGCAACATCCTCAACGGTGGGCTAGCCTAACGAGAAACCGTGTCTTCACTTTCATTTGTCGCATGCGACTCTGTACATTCTTCATCTGTTAATTGCATGTTCATGTGCAAGAAGCATAAGAAGGCATAAGAGTATTCCATCAAGCGGCATTTTCTTTTGTGAAAAGGGCATGGCAAAGCTCTCTTCTTATCACATGGTACCTTGTG
Organism: Cibotium barometz; assembly: GCF_041138505.1. NCBI lineage: Eukaryota > Viridiplantae > Streptophyta > Polypodiopsida > Cyatheales > Cibotiaceae > Cibotium > Cibotium barometz. The sequence goes on from NC_141062.1 coordinate 30,743,414, forward strand.
CCAATCCCTGTTTAACCTCTGCTTCTTCTCCGGCGACACCTTGAGATTAAAATGAATGTGATTTTTCCCATCAATCATCACTAGATCTTCATTTATGAGCTCATCAAACTCTTGCTTTGCCTCTTCAAAGTATCCGAGATGGCTAGAAAATGTATCCTCTAGAGAAAAATCGCAATTGAACATCAACGAAATCGAAGGGTGCAAATCATGACGTCGACATTTGTAGAGGAAGTCATGCAATAGAGTTGTAGGTGTTTCTTTAATCTCTTTGTCCACATCAACTCGACTTGAACTTGCGCCATGGCTAAATTCAAGGGTGTAGATAAGACATCAAAAATATTAGTTCAAGCAATGAATCAAGAGACAGTTGGTCTTAAACACCAAATCTCTGTGTGGTGGCGAATGGATTCAACATAACGTGAGAGGAGATGCCAGAGGAATCCAGGTATTCCTCCTCGCGTTGTAGTGAATCTATTTTCCCTAATGCAAATAAAATTGTAGCTTCGTCAAGGACCTCTTCTCGCGTTATGGTGAATCGATTCACCATAATGCGAGGAGGAATATTGTGCTTCCTATGGGACCTTCGCTCGTGTTATGGTGAATTGATTCACCGCAACATGATGACTTTTTCATCCTTTGGTGCCGCCTCTCACGTTATGGTGAATTACAAATAAAGATACTTCTCAAGTACCCATACTGAGAGAGGAGGTGTCAAACGAATTAAAATAGTCTTCCTCACGGTCAATTCACCATAATGCGAGGAGTCATAGGTTTTCAATTCACCTTAACGCCATGAAAAGACAAAGCAAGGAGTTCTGCAAGAATGAAACCAAAAGAACGAAATAACAAAAGAAAGTTGTTCTAGTTTTTCTCAATTGTTTACAATCAGAAAATAAATCAACAAACATGCAATTGGAACAAACAAACTTAAGTGGACATTTCTTGCACCAATGCTAGGCTTCATAGCACATTTAATATCATTAAACATTTTGGTCCTGTATGACTCTATCACTTCTGTATCAAGCAATGGCCACTTAGGACTATCAAGTGCAGGCAACGGAATAAGTTCCAACTTTCCATGTTGACTCGATTGAGTGGGCAAGGTATAAAATGAGTCATAGAAATTTGTTCTACTTCTTGGGAGATCACTTGGTGCACGACCTTCATATTGAAGTTCCTCCACCTCACCATGTACGACATTCAAGAATCCCGTCAAGCATTGTGTAGGCTCCCACTCCTGAAGATTGGATGGGTACAAATCTATGCAAGGCAGAAAAATGTATATCAATCACCTTATTTGCAACATTACAATACAAAACACAAGCACTTACAATGTGGTCTGTGTCTTGGAAGTCCTTCCAATGGTCCCACGTTGATCTCTTTTTGCATGAATACATGCTGGATCAACACTTCTTTGACAGTTTTCCCTCCTAGTGCCATCTTAAATTCAAGGATCCTTCCTTTCCAATGTTTGGCCAAGTTTTCAGATGCCTTTCCCTTCCGATCGGTAGTGGCCACATTTTCCTGGCTGCATAGTGACCCAAGAGTACTTCCTATATACTTGGGGAATCCATTCTTCGTTCTCGTCTTTTATGTTATACAACATGACAAATGAGATACTGCTCCTTGCTCGTTTTAGTCCACTTTCAGGTGCCATGAGAGATTAACAGACGTATGAGAAAGAAGAAGTAGCAGAAAGTGGATGACTGAGCTAACCACTTTTGTGGATCAAGGAGGGAAGAAGAAATGAGGGACGGTGTGTTCTTTTGGGCGCCAAAGATGTTTCGAGATTCAAAAGTGGAACCAAGTTGAGGGAATAACCAGGAGAATGTGTATCTATCTATTCCAAGCATTCAAGCTTTATTAGTTCTAGGGATGGTGGAAAGAATTTTTTAGTGCTCCACGTCTAACACAGGAATGTAGAAAACATTCTTTTATTGTGTTAGGTGCTGACAAAAAAACGGTTTAAAATATTTTAAGACAAGGTTATGGTTTTTTTTAATATTTCATGAAGGTAAGAGTTTCTCCATATTTTAGGTGGGTTTGTACAGAGGTCCCACCACCAGTGAATATCGTTCGTAGATTTCATGTCACTCAATCTATGTGTCTATTATTATATTATTATTGAAACGGCCCTCTTTTGAGTCCAGAATTTTCCTAATGTCAAAACAGGCAGAGACAAGATCTTTTATATTTCTAAAGAGGGGATTGATTACAGCGGAAGATGCTGGATATTTTGAGAGGCTGGGGAGGAATCTTACATTCTCTCCCACTTGAAAAATGCGAGATGCCCTCATCTCGCAATTTGGGGGTAATTTCGCAAGATGCATGAATATGAGACTAAGAGAAAATTTAATTAAGAGTAACCACCAAGAAAAGTCTCAAAGAGAGCAAGACTCAAGACAAGAACAAAGATTTCAACTTTATTCACTCTTGGAACATATACAGCAAGATAGAAGAACTTTTTACAATTCCATAAGCCCGTCCATCATATGGTCACAAAAGCAGCACTCACAAGCAGCACACGTATAAGGTAACTCATCTATGGGAATAATTCGGGTGGTTATTGCAGCACCTACCTCATTGGTATGAGGTGACCTAATAAAAGGACCTCTAAGAGGCAAGCCAAAAATGGGATAAAGGCATATCTTCTGGTGAGGAAGAAAACACTTTTACAATTCCATAAGCCCGTCCATCATATGGTCACAAAAGCAGCACTCACAAGCAGCACACGTATAAGGTAACTCATCTATGGGAATAATTTGGCTGGTTATTGCAGCACCTACCTCATTGGTATGAGGTGACCTAATAAAAGGACCTCTAAGAGGCAAGCCAAAAATGGGATAAAGGCATATCTTCTGGTGAGGAAGAAAACACGCAAGTAAGAAGACCCGCTCAGAAAACCCACCATGCCTTGATCTCATCACGCAATAGTATCGGGGACCCAAACCCAAGGCTTCAATAACCATAGCCAAGCAGACATTGTTACGAAAGTGATGCTGACCCCACGGTGTTACCCTAGTTATGTCTCGATAGGTCCGCCATTTGGTCTGAGCTACAGAAGTTCCCAAGTAAGGGAAAAGTAAGCGCTCATACAGTTCTATAAAATCCTTCTTCACAGACTCGCTTGCGTCTTGAAGGTGAGAAATCATCATGGATAAAACCAAGTCCTGCTGCCAAGCCATAAAGGAGATTAAGAAAGAATGGAGATCGATGGAAGTAAGATTACTACGAGCGATAAGTAAAAGTTACGACTTATATAAAAGAAGGAACTAGCGTAACCTAGAAGCTGACAGTGTATCTTACCACTGAAGTTTTACCGTCTTTCCATGATTTGGGTTTGACACATATTTCTTTAGAAGGCTTACATGAAATACATTATGCACTTTGAGATGAGGAGGTAAAAGAAGCTCGTAGGCTAAGTCACCTACTTTCTTTGAAATCAAATATGGCCCACAATATCTGGGGGATAACTTCTTATACTTCCCAAGAGATATAGAACTTCTTTTGGGCCGTACTCGAATAAAGACCATATCTACTTCTTTGAATTCTCTGACTGTCCTCTTCTTATCTGCATACTGCTTCTGTCGATCCTAGGCAGCTTTTATATCTTTATGAATTGCTTGCATCTGCTGCTCCATGTCGTCAAGCATTTGTCTGGATATCTCGACCCTAATCAATGGGTCGGACCTAGTTAATGGAGTTAAGCAATCTTGTCCGAGGACAGACCCTGATTAGATTGGTATGAAGGAATTGGTCTCTGAATTTGTGTTCTTGACTTGACTGTGCCCTTGTCATGACAGGAGTCGGGCAGTCTTTTAACTGAGGACCAAAACCTTGGCATCCAAAACACCGGTTCTCACTTCTGAACTCATCGTTCTAAATCCTTAAAACAGGTGGGGCTCTTGAGAAAGTATTCTGGGGAAAGGGTTTTCCTTCTTAAACAAAATCTTTCTTTTAATTTTAGAGAGGGAATAATTATAAGATTAGAAAGGGAGGTTCTTACTCCTGTATATCTCGAAGGCTGGGGGAGGAATCTTACATTCTACCCCACTTTAAAAAAAAATGTGAGATGTCCTCATCTTGCAAAGTAGAGGACAACTCTTTTTCTTAAGATCCAATTTATTTTGGGGTTCCTTATATTCTGGTCAACCCAGATAAATATCCCTTATATAGAACTTATCATTAAATAACAATTCATTCAGATCATATCATTCATATCTTTAACATGATAATGGTCCATTAGACCGAAAAAAAAAATTCTGAACATTCCTCCACCACCACGGGAATTTCAGTCAAGCAAGTTCTCAATTTGTCATCCCTTAACTTGATCTAGCATGTCAAGTGTTAACAGTAGCAATTTGACAGCACAATCCACTAATCTCATAGTGATTTGCTGCAATCATTATCATCATTCTAGTTATGAATATCATCACAGGGACTCGTCCCATTCATCCTCATTGTGGTTTCGCTCAGCTTATTACATTTCAACCAATTTTTAGGGATCACCATTTTTCAATTCAGAATCCAAATCAACTCATCAATTCTCAAATAGAATTAAAAATCATATCAACCACATTCGAAATCATTATTTGGATAGCATTAATGCTTATAATTTCAAGTCTTAGATTTACTCGTATATACTGCCGGTAAAGAGCTGCAGTTATACCCTCAGTATATACGGGTAGTCATGATACTTGGAACTATAAGGTAAATACCATCATGTCTAGGCCTCAAGTAAGTCAGGGTTCCATAGAATTGCAGTACTTCCATCTGAAAACCCAATTACTAATTTACGAATTTTGAGTTTGAATATCAAATTGTATGAATTATATCACACAATTACAACCTTTTTGTGCTTCTTCATAAATTTTTGACATTTGGCTTCTGAGTTGATCTTTATTAGCCAATTCGCTCAGATACCAACTATGAGATCCCTATTCCCATCGCGCAACTGATTCGGGATACTAGCAGCGGAAGTAGCACTTATTGCGTGGGGAAGAGTCCCACACTCGGGGCCTCGTCCATGGATATCCGGACAAGAGATTAATCCGTCAGTTTTTCCAAAAACGAACCCGGAAAAACTTCCTTTATCCGGATAGCACGGGTGATTCCACCAGGATAACTTTTTACTCTAACGTAGTCAAGACCATTACTGATCAGACTGATCCGACTGCACCTATAAATATACTCGGTCAAATCAAGGAAGAAACTTGCACTTGGATCATTGGATCAACGCTTTTTTCCCCATCAAGAGGCACAGCCGTTGATTCCTATCCATAGAACAATTACTATCCGGGATTTACTTCATCTATCGTAATAATAGAAATTGAGTCTCGATTTATGGATTCGTCAGTCCAGCCTAACCCCATCCAGTCCCATGGGTTAGCCAACCGTCCAATCACTGTAGTGATGGGATCCAATTAGGAATTTGGTTAGGTTTTGTCCCGAGTACCAGGGAAAAGAGTTCCCAGGCCCCCTAGCCGGAAGTTCATGCAAACATAAAACTAGTCACACCACTTACACACCCAATATGAAATTGCCTTTTTCTCATACATCGGCTATCTTTAAAATAATTTTTTAATGAAACCATTATGTCACTCATCACAATCCTCAAAATCTCTGGTTGAATCCATATTTCCAATCATACATTCATCGGTGCACTTATGGCATCATTGGCAACCAGAACGCTCACCACCTGTTCACTCAGAGGCCTTTTCAATAGTTCCTAGCTCATAGCACCCGACAATATTTTCACATATAAAAATCAAGATGGAATCCTCGTTGAAGATCAGCAAGATCAATCAACAGATCCATATAAGAGAGCCATGGACTCATCCGTTGAGGACCAGCAAGGTTAATCAACCAGATCCATGCCCGGTTTCAGAAAATAACTCTTACTCCTTGTTCCAATATCTTCCACGACGCACGTGTGGGTATCTTCGACGACCCAGAGCCCGAGCACCGTATGGTCAGCACCCTCTAGGATCCTTCGCAGGTGACCTAGCGCTTCACTCATAGGCCGCTTCCTTGGTCCCTCATCCACCGTATACCGGAAGCTCCCTATTTAAATCGAACCGAGGCTGGTCAAGACCTCGGTTGACCTTGCTACGCGAGACGTCCTCCATTGACTCTCCGTCTCAGCAGTTGCAACTTTATCAATTAGGTCTCCATGACCTTAATCCACAAGACGGTCAAAATGCTTCCCCAGTATTCTTGACATAAAACAGTCATTTACAAACAGTTCACAAAATACAGTTTCTATATCGAACTCTCGTCTTTCCACATTATCCCTCCTCGCTCCACATTACTTATTCCACATTCCATTCATATGTGTACTCATTCTCATCCATTCACTCATATCGACGACACGTTATCTCACATACACATTCACATTCATTATTCTACATACACATCCATGTTCGTACATCCACATCATACATCCACATTCACATCCATACATCCACACCTACATGCATACATCCACACCTACATGCATACATCCCCTTTCACATCCTCATTCATACATCCGCATCCACATACATACATCCACATCCGTATCTACATCCATACATCCACATCCACATCCACATCCACATTCACATTCACATTCATACATACACATCCACATACATACATCCACATCCGTATCTACATCCATACATCCACATTCACATCCATCCACATTCATACATCCACATCCACATCTACCTTCATACATCCACATCACATCCACATTCACATTCACATTCATACATACACATCCACATACATACATCCACATCCGTATCTACATCCATACATCCACATCCACATCCACATCCACATCCACATTCACATTCATACATACACATCCACATCTACATTCATACATCCACATCCACATCCACATTCACATCCATACATACACATCCACATTCATACATCCACATCCACATCTACATTCATACATCCACATCACATCCATTCTCGCCCTATCACAACCCATATATATCTTATCCCATCAGATACACTTCTTACCTTATCCCATAGACATCTTATAACATTCTAACTCATCTTAGCACATCCTATCACATCTCATATACCTCTTATCACATCCTATCACATCTCATACACATCTTATCACATCCTATCACATCTTATACACATCTTATCACATCCTATCACATCTCATACACATCCTATCACTTCCCATATGCATCTTATCACATCCTAATATCTATTTTAAGAGAATTCTTATATTTGATATAAAATTTCTTTACGCATCTATTTATGCATAAATTCCATTTTAAGGAGAATAACACTTTCAAAATAAAAATCAATCTTTTATGCATCTTCCTATGCATAAATTCATTTTAAATGAGAATGACACTTTTGAATTAAAAAATAAATCTTTTATATGCATCTTCCTATGCATAAATTCATTTTAAATGAGAATGACACTTTTGAATTAAAAATCAATCTTTTATGCATCTTCCTATACATAAATTCATTTTAAATGAGAATGACACTTTTGAATTAAAATCAATCTTTTATGCATCTTCCTATGCATAAATTAAGAATTAATAAAAATAACACTTTTTGGATTAATTTAAATTCTTTATGCATCTATCCATGCATAAATCTAATTTAGTAGGAATTATACTTTTAGAATAAAAGAATTTCTCTTATGCATCCTATTTATGCATAAAATCAAATATGATAAAAGTAACACTTTTATAATAAAATAATAATCTTTTATGCATATCTCTATGCATGAAAATCAATTATGATCAAAGTAACACTTTTACAATAAAATAATAATCTTTCATGCATATCTCTATGCATGAAAATCAATTATGATAAAAGTAACACTTTTACAATAAAATAATAATCTTTTATGCATACCTCTATGCATGAAAATAAAATATGATAAAAGTAACACTTTTATAAATAAATATTTCTAGTATACATTTTTCTAAGTCTAGAATGAAAATAACCCTTTTAGAATACTCATACGATGGGGATTACTCTTTTTAACATAAAATTTAATTACTAGAATTTCTCTTTTTCTTAATTCATCAATTATGCATAATATAAAAATTCAATTTCTCCATGATTACAATGAAATTCTTTCAATTAATCTAGGATGATAATTCCTAGAATATGGTAAGAAGTTCTCATTTCATGCTTTGAATGAAATTATTTTATGTGTAAATTTTTACAAAATTTTGCCATAGCTCCACTGCTATGACTGATAAATCTCAATTATTTTAAAAGATAAAGCTTATCTTTAAGGGAATGATTAGAATGATCCCTAATTGGATCATTAATCCATAATGGATTGAATCATCAATATTCATGAAATACATAAACTAAAAGCATAGAAAAAAGCTATTAATTTGGCCTCAAGCATAGATTAATCTTGGATTAAGGAAAAGCTTTATGAAAAGCTTCATTTGGATTGAGAATAGGTCATGATTATGACCATTTCTTGAGTGAGAGAGAGAAATTACATAAAAACCATTAGAATTAAGCATAAATGAAAATTTAAGTAATTCTTTACCATCATTCATCAATTAACTTCAATAGCATTCATCAATCTATGTAATTCTTTACTACCATTCATCAATTAACTTCAATAGCATTCAAAAACCATTCCAATTAAGCTTCTCAAGCTTGAGAGGGGTTGAGAAGAGAGAAACATTGAGAAATTATAGAAAAGGTTAAAATTCACCATTTACCTTACAAATTGCTTGATTCTTTGTTCACGGTAGAGGCCCCCAACCAATCAATTGGTTTAGTATGTTGATGGAGCCACCAATGGGGATTGAAGAAAGAGGGAAGCTCCAATTTCTTCAATTTGGAGAGAATTTTAGAGAATAGTAAAAATTAGCATTATTTCAGCATAATTCTAGTATAGTAAAATTCTCCTATTTTTTTCAAAGGACTCATGTTCTATTTATAGGAGAGAGAGGCTCTAACCAAAGCTAACTGATTTCTAGAATTTTCTAGATTTTAGTTTGGTTGAATTTGGACCTAGTTTGGTTCCTTTTTTATTCGGTTTGGTTCCATTTTGATTTGGTTTGGTTCAAGAGAGAGGAGAGATAAAAATATCACAATTTTTGAAGATTTAAAACTCAATTGCACATGTGAAGTAGGCGGCTCATTCATGAGGGGAAAATCCCCATGCAGAGGTATCAAAAATGCATCATTACTTCTAAATATCTCCCCTTTTTAACTATTAGCCTTGTCCTTAGTCAACTCTTTATCTTATGTGAGTATTTACTTCTAAATATCTCCCCTTTTTAACTATTAGCCTTGTCCTTAATCAACTCTTCATCTTATGTGAGTATTTACTCATTTTTGGGGGATTTTTCTTTTATTTCTTCATTTATCTCCTCCTTATATTTGGATGAATCTTATTGGTCCATAGGAACCTTAATTTAAATTTTCGAAAAAATCTTCACCCCTAGGATAATGCCTCTTGAACCGATTATACTTAATTTCCAATGCATCTTCTGAAAATCTTTTTGAACTTCTGTTTCAGGGAAACTTATTTTAATAATATGAAAAAAAATTCTATCTAAAAATATTCAAAATCTGAATATTCTCTCTCTAGAATATTTTCTCTCTCTAAGTCAAAACAGGCAGAGACAAGATCTTTTATATTTCTGAAGAGGGGATTGATTACAGGGAAAGATGCTGGATATCTTGAGAGGCTAGGGAGGAATCTTACAGGTATGGTGTCATGCCATTCGTCTTGCTTTTACAATCTCCCAATTTTCATAAAGTTTCTTCCAATCAATACTTGCCAATTTGGGTCCAAGTAATGAGACCCTCATTAGTACTTCTAAAGTACCAACCTTCAAGCATTGTCGAGACGATCATCTTTGATAATATTTTAATTGGAGAAGCACCTTTCACAAGAAACAGATAAAATGGAAAGAACTAGAACAACCTGCCACAACATCAAGTTTGGAAATGCTCCATGCTAATATGAAGTACAAGAAAATACCCGAAACGGGGCCAACAATAGGAAATGGGGGTGCCCGAAAGGGAGATGAAGTGCTCATAGGACTAGGAGGTGCGTCAAAGTAACCTGAATATGCTGGCAATATCCCTAATAATGAGGACTGCCTAGCTAACAAGAACGGTGGCAGCCAAATTCAAGATATAGATGCAGAAACAGTGGTGTAAACAAAACGTTCCACAAGTGATGACACAAATTGGAATAACTTTGAAACCAAGATACTCGTCTCAATAAAACTGGAGCTGGATGAGTTGGAAGAGAACAACCAACTTCCGGGGCATATGAGCTCCAAGAAGGCTGTGGGAATTTGTCTCCCAGAAATGCAATAGCTTGTCAAGAGGATTGGAATAACTTTGAAACCAAGATACTCGTCTCAATAAAATTGGAGCTAGACGAGTTGGAAGAGAATAACCAACTTCCGGGGCATATGAGCTCCAAGAAGGCTAAGTGGGAATTTGCCTCCCAAAAATGCAATAGCTTGTCAGTGGCAGTCAAGAGGATTGCATCTTCATGTTTGTACCGCTGGAACTTGGTTTTCAAACAATGGAAGCTCATATTTGACTATGAGCAAAGGATTTCCTCCGGCCCCAACTCTTACTGGCAAATGAACATAAACGAGAGAGTAGATAGGAGGTAACTGCCTAGGTGGTTTGAGAAGAAAATGTGGGATGCCATGGAGCACCAACACGGCAAATCCAAAGCAACCAACATGAGGAATTCGTTGGAGAGCAGCCTACCATGTTGAAAGAGAAAACTAGTGGACACAAAAGGCGCAAGATTACACGCATGGAGAAGGGTACCAAGGACTTTGAAGAATGCACAAAGAAGATGATGGACTTCCTCGAAGAGGTTGAGGACAAACAATCTACTTGGCAACATGAACTAGTGGAGATCTCTAAACAAGAATTCGAATCCAATGTCCAAATTGCAAGAGAGCATCTCCAAACTGAACGTGCTCGACTAGAGAAGGGGAGGGAGAGTAATCAAGCCTTGTTCCATATTGCTAATGCAATCAAGGCTGTCTCCGATGTTTTAGGGATGCAAGGCCCATTTTTGTGATTGCATCAAGTTATATTGTAATGGCAGTTCTTCTTTGGCATACAACTTTTATGGACATGTAATGTTGGCATTCATGTAATGGAATGGAAGTGACCATGTGTCCTCGAAAACCTTGAACTATTTTGGTCCTTTTTTTTGTAGAGTGTGTTGCAATTTTGTTCCACGAAACGGAATGGAAGTGACCATGTGTCCTCGAAAACCCTGGCATGTTTTGGTCCTTTTCTGTAGAGTGTGT